>NC_085863.1:49773807-49781307 GCF_034702125.1 Engraulis encrasicolus
CATCAATATGTAATAGGGCTTTTCTCGCCTTCGGAAATCATTTCATTTTCAATATTCAAAAAGCAGCCTATCTGAGCTCTGTTCTGAATTTTTCACAGGCCTGGTGCAATCAAGTTATTACTCTATTGGCATAAACCATATTGACACAGTGTGTTTGTCTTTGTTATGCCTCCACCTACCAAAGGTGCCAGAGGCGTACGACTGTCCTCGTCTAGCATTCTGATCAGCTGTTGCAAAGAGCTCAATAAATAAAAGCGATTTAAGATGACTAAATCAAATCCAGAGGAGACAGTACCATCAAGCAGTGCCTTTTTTGACATTTTGTGACAGGCCTCTCTCTCTGATTGTCTTTTTTCACCAAGTTGTTTTTTCTGAGATTTTCCTGCACTTCTGTCTGCTGTTGTTGTTTTAAAAGTGCTTTACAAGACAGATGACTCACATCCAGAGAAAACCAGGCTGACTTCAACTTCTTGAGTTTATGAACATTTTGACATCTCTGTCTAGAACTAGTTGCTTTGGCTTCTTTGTCCAGCATTTGGGTCAGCTGTATTTTTTATATAAAAGATTGATGTTTTATAAATAAAAGATTCAAGATGACTGACTCACATCCGGAGGAGACCAGGCTGACTATAATGGAGGTGGAGGTGCTGGAACTCTGCACCAGGACGGTTACTAGGATACCCACTACCAGCCCCGCCACAGGGTTGGACAGGATGGCACTCTCCTTGAAGATGTCCCCTGCAACTTTTCCTGCACAGGTCAAAGAGGACATGCATATAAAATGCTCGTCACTGTAACAAATAACACTGTAATTGCTTCACTTTGCATTCTAAATTAATTACGAGTAATCAACGTAAGTAATTACGCAGGGCTGATTTATGTGGGTAGTGTTTTTTTCTTATTTGTTTTCTTTGTTAATTGTAAAAGATACGATCTGGAGATGAAGAAAGGAGATGAGGCTCATAAATTATGAACTCTTTTATGAGGGTTAAGAGTGACTTTCCTGAGGACACAGATCTTAAATCTTTTTGGGAAAACAAAATCTAATTTGGAAACACATTTGACAGGCAGTTAATATTTGCTAAAAGGAGTGTGTAAAAAAAGAATGTGGTGGGAGGAAGTGAAAGGGGGTCAAAGGTTACCTCCAGCTAACTGGAAGGCCGAGCTCAGGACATCTAGAGAGCAGATGAACACATAGAGGAGGAGGAAGAGCAGGGGGACTTTGGACAGACACACGAGAACAGCCATCAGACCTCTCCCCTCGCTACGCAACGACCCTGTCAGCAGACATATGACATTAGAGCAAGCCAGCTATAGAGCCGTTTCACAAACACCCCTATTTGTGTGGTTGTGTTGTACACTGAAATGGCCTTTTACTGGGAAAAGCGCAGACACGCTATTGACTGGCCTACGTGGAAGAGGCACAATTACTGTATTATTGCAAAAAAAAAAAAAACAGAGACTCACAGAAACATGAAAACAGGCTGAAAATAAAGATGAATTTTGTGATTTTGTCTACCTCGTCCACTGTGGCAGTTAATGGGCTGCTCAGTGTCTTTACTGGGGGGTGACTCATCCACAGTGACCTGCAGGCCATGCTGGGGCTCCAGGAACCCCAGGTCCACCCGAGCGCTACCCGGAGAGCCCTGGAACGGCATGTTACTATGGAGACCCGTTACTGGGAAACTGGCAGCGCGTCGTTGTCGAGGTGTCCACTTAGTGGCCTCCCAGATGCATCAAGCAGTGGTGATTCTATAAAGCGGCAAAATAAAACACATGTGGTGTAGCAATCCACAGATGTGACGGTAGGTTTTATAGGGCTACTTGGAACAAACAAGCTGGATGTCTTTTTTCTGTCTGTTTCTTCAATTCGGAGCAGGTGCAGAATGATATCATTTTTATACGGAGGCAGCCCTGGTCCCCTGAGGCTAGGGTCTTTTTTTGTACAATGTAAATGTATCTAATTTAGCAGACTCAAAAGATGGAGCTTTTGTATGTCTTTTTGTGGAGTTGGCTGTGGCAGTGGGATAACACACATACTGTATGCACCCGCACACGCGCGCGCACGCACACATATACACACACACACACACACACATATACACACACACACACACACACACACACACACACACACACACACACACACACACACACACACACACACACACACACACACACACACACACACACACACACACACACACACACACACACACAGAGAGAGAGACACACACACACACACAAATATGAGGGTGGCTTGTCACCTGCTGCGAAAAAGCCATTCTCTCTGCGTGTCCCCCAATTCTGGAAAGCCATTTCAAAGGTCTGGTTGTTGTGAGAAAGTCTTCAAGCTAACACAGCTGCCTAAACGTTTTCTAGCCTCAATATTCAACCTATTGTCCCAGTGTGGAAATCACAAATCCAATCATATCAGTCAGGGTAATGGTCTTCTGCCAAAACACAATACTTTGTAGGAAAGTACTTGTCGCTGTCCTGTCTGAGATTCAAGTCGAAACAGCCACTTTGGAGAAGGAGGTCTGAGAAATGACAATTCCATTATGGTAACAAGAAAAGTAGAAATCATAGTATCTGTCAGGAAATCCATTGCTTCCCTTCCAAACAAACACCAGTCAAAGTCTAATAAAATAAAACAAGCACCTCAGAGTCTACCGTGAGTGTCTGAGAAAGATCTCAGTAAAAACAGACATCTCTTACCTCTCTGTCTTGGAGCAGAGACCTGGGTCTTTGACGATGATTGAAAGAATGCAATTCTGGTTACCTTAGGCACAAGATAATATGTAATGCCTTTTTGAACCATGTCACTTATTGTCCAGTGCATTTCATTCATGGTTAAATTATAATAGTTGAACATAAGGGGGAAAACTACAGTAGCCTACTGTTTATTGCCATGCAATTGTTGCAGTTGCTGGGGGAAATGTACTTTGAAATTTCTACATGTTTTAACAAGCATTCTTTTTTAAGTTTGCATGTTGTAATTGGGTTATCTTCTTGTTCAAATATATGTTTTATAAATATATTTTACTACATTGTTTTGCTGAAAGTAATTTCTTCATCTCACTGATGTGAATGTGGTGAATGATGAAATAGCTGTCTTATTTTATGACAAGTACTTTTATTCACCTTTTATCCTCTCTCCTTCTCTTCTCTCACCTTTTATTCTCTCTCTCTCTCTCTCTCTCTCTCTAGCACTCGCACACACACGCACACGCACATGCACACGCACTCAGAGGGTTGGACTGGCAATCTGGCATAGCGGGCATTTCCCGGTGGGCCCCGCACCCTCGTGGGTTTTCTGAAAATTGAGCCCCATGAGGTTGTGGGGTGCACCGATGAGTTAGGTCTGTGCCGCTAATGAGGGGCCCTTTTAGGCCAAAAGTGCCAGGGCCCTATTTCTCCCCCAGTCCAGCCCTGCGCAGGCACGCACACACACGCACACGCACACACATATACTTTCTGGACACTTGGAAGACTTCATTGGACTTAGGAGAAGTTTTTACTGTTGTGATGAAAGGCCTCATTTTTATATACTCACTAAATTTGAAGGAGATACGGTAAGGTGTTCATGGCCGAACAGGGTGTGCTCATAGATTTTGTAATGTTTATGTTTTATTACAGTAATCATGTGAGAATGAAAAACAGTGATATCGTAAATATCTAACGCAGCCCCCCCCACACACACACACACACACACCTAAACACACATACACCCAGTACAGACACATACTCACTCCCTCAATCACTCATTCACTCACTCACTCCTGCACACACACAAACAGAGAGAGAGAGAGAGAGAGAGAGAGAGAGAGAGAGAGAGAGAGAGAGAGAGAGAGAGAGAGAGAGAGAGAGAGCAAGAGAGAGAGAGAGAATCAAACAAATGCCTTTTTCAGTCTTTATTACAAACACGCCAATTTATTTCCATTGATTTAAAGGACACTTCCCTCATAAAGTACAGTACACAGTTTACAGTACAGTCCTGAACAAGGCATCATACATCATGGCTTTTTTGACACAAAACAGATAACATGGCAATAGATTTTCTTTTAATGACAAACAACAGTGAAGAATTTTCCGGTTAATAATGAACAACTATATCCCAGGGTATATGATTTCAGGCATATTATGTTTTGGAGAGGGAAAAAAAACAGATAGCAAAATAGTCATAAAATAAAATGACCACACACATCGATTCGACACAAGCTACTCAGCGAAAGGGCACTGTCGAGTGAAAGGAGGCATTGTAAATGTGGATAGCCTCAGGATGCACCACAGAAAGTAATGTGCTCTGCTCTGCAATACCAGCGAAAACAGGGCACAAGAGACACACAGAATACAGGAAGATCTACAAGGACATGGCTTTCAAATAGATAGCATGATGTCAATGTCTACTGTCTTCAGATTGGTCTTGAATCTTTCTCTATTTTGAAAGAGGATTTTTAATGTGAAGCATAACTTTTTATTCAGATATTTTAACATCAATTGCATATTAATCAAACACTTTGGCAAATGTATTGCATTCCAGTTTATTTATTCATTCATGTATTACTATTCACTTATTTATAGAATGTTTCATTTGTATTGAATACTATATGCTCTTTGAATTTAAATATTTATTGAGATTTCCTCTGCCTGAAAGGTCCATAAGTGAAAACCTGCAGATGTTAGTAGTGCTTATTTCATTGTCCTGATTTTTCTTCTTAATTCAAGTTGTCTACATTAACCCAGCACTCGAATGAGTGTTTAATTCAAAAAACAGTGATAAAACCTATAGCCTACATTTGTAATGTTGTCATATTTTGCTTTTGCTGTTTCCCATTAGAGGAGAGAGACGACCTGTAATGTGATTAAATGTGTGGTGTGTGTAGGGATTGATTGCATCAAAACACACACACGCATGCATGCGCACACGCACCACGCACGCACGCGCACACACTACAGGACCCCACACCCAGAGGTCAGGGCCATCAGAGTGTCTCCATGACAACCACTCTCAACAACAAACATGAACACCATAGAATAGACCTCATAGGCCTCTATCAGATCAAGTAGAATTTTCTCAAGAACATGCCGGAAACTTCATACAATCTGTTTCATATTATCGTGACAAATTAATTCAATTGATGGCCATCATTTTGGAGGATGTACATGAGAGATTTGAATTTTCCCCAACACATACAGTTCATTTGGAACAACACTACCAGTATTCAAATGATGGGTTACGGAAATATAGCTGATGATGAAGGACACATAGGCCTACACAAACATCTACAACACAATTCACAAATGAGTCCAAGATATGTATATATGAAAAGTTGCCAGTATTCCATTTTTGCCCTCAGACACCTGTCACATTTTGTAAGGCATTTGTCCTATGAAGTCGGTGGGGCCGATGTTGCATCATTCTTCTGATTCTCAGTATCTGGCTGCACGGGGAGGGACTTCTGTGGCGTGTGGAAAGTCTGAGGATAAGAGCAAGGTAGAGAGGAATGAAAAGCTAGACACTTTATTCCCCCTGGCTATCGGTGTCTCATTGGTAAGAGGGTTGCCCTGCTATGTCTGCCTTGATCACCAGGGGGCACTGGTAACATGCAAAGATTTGTGCTATGTCTCAGATGGTGCACTTGTGCACTTGTGCACTATGGGCACTATGGGTGCATTCCAATATGCAGACTCCCGTCCTCCACTTGTCTTGTCCTTGTGGCCTCGCCCCGCCTCCGTGGAAAAAACAATAAAGTTTTCCCGCTGTCAGCCTAGGCACAATAACTTTTGGGGGACTGTTCTTCATTCACCCTCCCGATTGCAAATGTGGTTTTGCAAGATATTGAATTCATTGTCTGTCGTCAGTGATGTCATCTTGAGGTCACAAGCAGGCAAGTGAGCAAGGGAGGACGGAATATTGTTTCAGTGCGTAATTAATACGCCACACAGAAACATGAACACTGAAGTGAGCAAGTGCATCATGTGAGATCCAGCATTGGTCTTGCGACACTGACAGTGATATCCATGTTCACAGGGTGTAGCATTTATCAATATCAACACCAACCTTCTTTGATCGGTTTTCCTCCTCTGTGGATTTGGACCTGTTCTTCCCACAGTGTTTCTGTGGAGACGAGGACTGCACCTGTGCCAATCAATAATAATTAGGTGTTTTTGTGATCACAGGTTCAGTCAGTATTAGTAATGCCTAAATCCAGCAAATTGTCAACTGTCTATTCATTTGAAACACAAAATAAGATTGTGAAAGTTGTGTGTCATAAACCTGATAGAGCGGTGGCTAAAATACTCACTTTCGTCTCAGTTTGGTCCATAACTGATGGTCAAGCTCTTCGGATGACAGCGTAAGATTTAGCTGAAGGATACAGTCTTTGTCTTGCCTTGTTCTGCTGAAGACAAATTAAATGAAACATAATTATCTGGAGAGCCAATCAACATAAAACATGACAGTCAGCAGTGGTTCAGTAGTAACAATATTCAGTTAACTTGGAAGTCCCATAGTATTTTATGTTATATTTTTCAATTACCATTAACAACCTTTAGCCTATATACTCCACCTTTACTCATCAGAGCTGTTTATACAGAGACAATGCAACCCACTGGAAATGATATTCTGTGGGGACTGATAGCTCATTTGTCAGCAATGTGTTAGGCCTACCTTTAATTATTTGTGACCCTCAACAGCTTTGTCAATATGGAGGACATTTCAATGATTACAGACCTTTGATAACTGATGCATATTGCAGAAAATGACATATACAAAATTATTTGTGTATAGCAGACTTTAATGAGCCTTGTCAGCACATACACAGTAAAAATTGCACTCGTTAATTCAATCGAGAGTCGATTTAACATCTTCCAGATTGTATGGAGTTGAATTAACACTGCATTGTTACTAGGCCTATGTAGGCGACTATTACAGTGGCTCATTCCATAAAATGAGAAATGGACAACTTTAATAGCACGTGCTGTGAGTGAAAATGAGAAATGGTTCATTTTTAATAGTATGTGCCACATGCGACCTTGTTATTGCCAAATATGAATCATTTTGTAAGAGTTATTATTATTCATAAGGGGCATCAGGTGCTTTCACAACGTTACAGTCACTGGAGGAAAATGATTGCCAGCACCTGGAAGCACCAGGCAGGCAGCTAGTATGTCTTGCACAGTAAAACAAATAGAGTGTTAATTCAACATTTATAGTGTAAAGTGTATTTGGTCCCAGAGTACTCTTTAGTCTCTTAGTTGAATTAACATTGCATTTTTTACTGTGTGACTACACTTCCGCTGCCTCGCAATGCTAAATTCAGCAGATACCACACCGTAAACAATGCAGTGTTAATTCAACACTCCCAGAGTACTCTGGGAGCCAATAAACCCTATGAGATATTAGATCAACTCTCTAAGTGTTGAACTAATGCTGCATGTTTTAAACTGTGCAGTGTGTGTGAAGGTGAGGAGCAACCGAGACGACAAGTGTCAATT
>NC_085863.1:49783807-49863807 GCF_034702125.1 Engraulis encrasicolus
TTTGAGTTGAGAGTGGGTGAGAGCGGTGTAGTGTCTGTTTTCTCCCATCCCACACTCCCATCCAAGGCAAATCTCCAGAGAAACAGAAAGTTGAGGAAGAGCAACAATCCCCAATGTAATACAAAAAAACACAAAATGGCTGAAGTTCAAAAAGCATTTAGATATGTCAAGCATCTTCGAAGTATATAATGATTACCTTTGGAATGACCATAAAATGGCAATTAAGTAATAATGTATGTTGACCAATACTCAAAAATGTAATTCAAATACAAACAGCACCTTCAAACTTCAAATATACTGCATATATAAATGAAAATATAAACATTTGATGACTAAAATAAATAGCCTGTCTGATGGCATTTAAACGGCCATATGTGCCCACTTCCCGCCCTTGGCTTGCCCACTAGTTATCATGCTAGTAGTGGATGGACCAATATCACACATTTCATTCCCATTTGACAAGTAAAAAAAACGCAGCTGGCTATTTCCAGCCATTTAAGAGGCAAGACATAAGTACATACACCTACACTAAATGCGTTTTCTCCAAAACTATGCAACACTTCACATAGCAACTGTTGCACATACAGTATGACATCACAGAACATGTTGCTTCCTCAGTAAGTAGAACACAAGGCCATGCAAAGCCATCTGCATGCCTTTCAGAGAACAAAAAATACTGGGTGTCCTTTACAAAACAGACTATTGAATGGAAGAAAGTTCGAACAAACATGCTATTGGACACACACTACACAGACAAATGTGCAGAGTTAATTCAACACTTAAAGAGTCGCTTTAACATCCTCTAGACTGTATTTTACTCCAAGAGCACTCTAAATGTTGAATCAACACTGGGCTTTTTAAAAATTGTGTGTACTCTCACACATACTGTGCTATGTATTCTCTCACATTAACATACTCTATGGCTATCCTTGCTTATTACAGATTTGACGTGTCCACAATATAACACAGGGAACAGAGAAGACAAGAGGCAGTAATTTAGTGAGTCAATCAGATCCCTTACCTCTCTGTTGTTGCCTGGCAGTTCAGTGTCGTCCACTCCACACTACAATGCCTATCTCCCCCTGAAGCTGACGGCGTCTCCTCCTGCCTTCAGCATCACACTGTAATGCTAAGCGGCTTCACTCACGCAGAAGGAAACGCTTTGCGACTGCTGGAGGAGACACGACTGTATGCCGGGAGGACTAGTGCGGGGACACACAAGGGGAAACAAGTGGCTGTGCCTAAACGATTTGGCTCTTCTTCTCTTCTCACTCTCTTTTTTTCCCACAAATCACTCTTTCCCCAGCCCATCCATACCCTTTCCATGCCCTCCTTTGTATTGTTTTATATCTAACCAGTCAGTGCTGCCTTTTTTGTCTGTTCACATTCAGTTGTGAGTGAAGTGATTAACCGAACGACAGTTTCAAATGTACAATCTCTATGCCTTTTCCAGACGACGTATTTTGACAACAGCCAATTGCATTCATCTAAAATGAATACGCTCAGATGGCCAATGGAAATATACACAATGTAATATACTTGTTTTGTCTTTAAATCTTAAAAGTAAGACAGTGTAGTACTGGAATGGGGGATGGCATGTACTGGGGGATGTACCCAGGGCCGGCGTTAGGCAAAAGCAGACAAAGCTTCATCAAGACGTCATCAGGGCCGAGTTAAGATGGCCTGGGGCCCCTATAGATCCCTATAGATTCCCAACCCCCGGAAGTCACATTTCACCACAAAATCACGAGCTAGGAATTAAGGATAACATGTCTATCAACTAGGGATGGCACAAACCGCACCGAAAACCGAAACCGTACAATTCACACACATACCGAACCGAACCGTGCAATCCGTCACAAACCGCAATTAATGTACTGCCCAGAAAAATATGTAAAACAGAGATTCTGGGAGTATCTTATCCAGTCTCTCTGATTAAAACATTAGCGTATAAGACCAATCAGAGGATGACACAATTAAAATCACACCATTTTCACATTATAAGCCTATACAAACCATATGTAGGATATTTAGTGATAAGTCCGATTCTATTAGCCAATTGAAAGAGGGCATTTGGAACGCTCAGACAGCGCACAGTTTAAGTGCAAGCGCAGGTTAGCACAAGAGGCAGTTCTCAGACACATGCAAAAGGTCAAATTCAACTTGCGCATCATCACTTTATAACTGCAGTTATTCAAATATTGTTTAATATTCTCAGTCCACCATTTATCATGAACTAAAAAAAAGAACCGTAGAAAACCGAAAACCGTGACCTTGACACCGTGATATGAATCGAACCGTGAATTTTGTGAACCGTACCACCCCTACTATCAACAGAACTCAACATGACAGATGCATTTTTCAATACTGCATCTTGTCATCACAATTCTGATTTTTTTTTTTTAAAAATCAGGCGCCCCCTGGTAGGTTAATCTGGCCCTTGCGGTTGCCTAGTGCGCCGAATTGTTCTCTGTCAGACAGCAGGTGCATCCACAAGCTGAAGCAGTAAGGAAGCCACAGCAGTGCTATGCGGTGACAGGTGCGTCTCTGTGCTACCTCAGGGCATGACCCTGCACTTGAACTCCGTGCTGTCGGCCTTACCGTGGCTTAATGGTAGGGCACTCCTATGCTACACGGTCGACCAGGGTTCGATTCCAGTCTGGGTCCTTTGCCGACCCTTCCCCGTCTCTCTCTCCCCAACATTTCCTGTCTCTCTCTCTCAAACTATCCTGCCAAGAATAAAGTATAAAAGGCCAAAACATATCTTTTAAAAAAAGAACTCAGTGATGTCTGTCTGGAGGCAAATCTAAAAAAGGAGTACAAGTATGGCATACAGCAATACTATCAAGCCTTGGGCCCATAAACACTATACATGGGTTTCCTGTTTGTAAACAATGCCTGGCTGCGCACCCCTGGCTGTGCACTCTTCAACCTCTCGTTGTTGGAAACTGCTGTCACCCAAAAAAAATTGCTCACGTGGTTGTGGCTGCTTAGCAGCGGGAATGTTTTGTAAACAGGAAACCTATGTATTACAAGAGTCAAATATTGCTGCTGATACTCTACACTGAACTGTTGTTTTTTTCTGTAATGTAAAGCTAGGTGTCAGAAATAAATCAAAACAAAACTCAATCATTTTGATAGATTTTTATATATCTCAGTGAAATCCAGAGAGGAGTTTAAACAATCAGTAGTACCTGTAAGATGTGTTGCCCTGTTGTCTGGTGAGGAAAAGAAACATTCTTATCTGACAATAGTTGACAGTGTGGATAAGAGATCCTTATTATGCTGTAACATTTCTGAAGAGAGAAATACTCTGATTGTGCACAGGAGAGAAATTGCTGTGAGTAAGAGAGAGAGAGAGAGAGAGAGAGAGAGAGAGAGAGAGAGAGAGAGAGAGAGAGAGAGAGAGAGAGAGAGAGAGAGAGAGAGAGAGAGAGAGAGAGAGAGAGAGACAGAGACAGAGACAAAGACAGAGACAGACAGAGATCGAAAGAGAGAGACAGAGAGGGAGAGAAAGATTTACAGTGTTCCCATTTCACAGAACCAAAGCGTACCGAGAGAAAGGACAGTAGAAAGAATACACTGCAATAGTCTTACCATCCAGTTAACAATCCTGCCACGTGACTGGCATCAGATATTCAAGGATTACTGAAAACATCTTATTTTTTTGGCTTCTATTCCACATAGGCAGCGAAGTCTGGATAGTGCAGTCTTTAATGTGTCATTTATTTGACTGCTCTCAAGTACTGAATAATCCAACACAAGCAAAAAACCCAAAGCAAAGCAACAATCCATCTTTCACATTTCCAGTCATTTTTTTAAACAAATAAATACTCACATTGTCATCAATCAGTCACTGTAGTTTAAAGTTGTAGGAGACAAAAATATATACTATATTCACACAGGTCCATCTGTTCTGGCCTTCAAACCACAGTCTCCCGGGAAGGATCTGCACTCTGGTTGCTGTTCTCCACCACTCCACCAGGGGGCAGTGAGCCCATGGAATCTTCTGGGGGCAAATCAAATCCAGATGCGGGCCCAGAATTAGGGCCTGCCTCTGCCGCCTCCACCGCTGGGCAGCCAAAGGAAGAAGCGGTGGATTGGCCCTGGTGATCCGTCAGTCTGTACCCCTGCTCCTGCTCCTGCTCCTGGCTCGGACCCTGGTCCCCACCCTGATCCTGGTCCTCCTCCTCTGCGGATGCTCCTGCCTCCTCCTCTGGTAGGGTCTGCTGCTGCAGGAACTGGGGCAGGACCAGATGCTCCTTGGACAGCAGGCCCCGCTGGTCATCTGCACTGCACCACTGAGCCCGGTTCAGCAGCTCGGCCAGTCCTGCAGACCCTCATGGGGAAGAGGAGAGGAGAGGAGAGGAGAGCAGAGGAGAGGAGAGGAGAGGAGAGGAGAGGAGAGCAGAGGAGAGGAGAGGAGCAAAGGCAAAAGAGGAGAGGAGAGGAGAGGAGAGGAGAGGAGAGGAGAGGAGAGGAGAGGAGAGGAGAGGAGAGCAGAGGAGAGGAGCAAGGGGCAAAAGAGGAGAGGAAAGGAGAGGAGAGGAGAGGAGAGGAGAGGAGAGGAGAGGAGAGGAGAGGAGAGGAGAGGAGAGGAGAGGATAGGAGAGGATAGGAGAGGAGAGGAGCAAGTGGCAAAAGAGGAGAGGAGAATAGAGGAGAGGAGAGGAGAGGAGAGGAGAGGAGAGGAGAGGAGAGGAGAGGAGAGGAGAGGAGAGGAGAGGAGCAAGTGGCAAAAGAGGAGCAGAGAGGAGCAATAGAGGAGAGGAGAGGAGAGGAAAGGAAAGGAAAGGAGAGGAGAGGAGAGGAGAGGAGCAAAGGCAAAAGAGGAGAGGAGAGGAGCAAAGGAGCAAGAGAGGAGAGGAGATGAGAGGAGAGGAGAGGAGAGAGCAGAAGAGAGGAGAGGAGAGGAGAGGAGAGGGGAGGAGAGGGGAGTAGAGAGGTCAAAAGAGGAGAGGAGAGGAGAGGAGAGGAGAGGAGAGGAGAGGAGAGGAGAGGAGAGGAGAGCAGAGGAGAGAAGAGGAGCAGAGAGGGCAAAAGAGGAGAGGAGAGGAGAGGAGAGGAGAGGAGAGGAGAGCAGAGGAGAGGAGCAAGGGGCAAAAGAGGAGAGGAGAGGAGAGGAGAGGAGAGGAGAGGAGAGGAGAGGAGAGGAGAGGAGAGGAGAGGAGAGGAGAGGAGAGGAGCAAGTGGCAAAAGAGGAGCAGAGAGGAGCAATAGAGGAACAATAGAGGAGAGGAAAGGAAAGGAAAGGAAAGGAAAGGAAAGGAAAGGAAAGGAGAGGAGAGGAGAGGAGAGGAGCAAAGGCAAAAGAGGAGAGGAGAGGAGCAAAGGAGCAAGAGAGGAGAGGAGAGGAGAGGAGAGGAGAGGAGAGGAGAAGAGAGGATAGAAGAGGAGAGGAGAAGAGAGGATAGAAGAGGAGAGAGCAGAAGAGCAGAGAGGCCCACATGTACACAGTTATGCATACTGCATCCATCCATTCACCACTGATCCATCAGTATATTTTGCTCCCAGCCATTCGTTAAGTTGTTGCTGCCCCAGCAACTACAAACCCCAACTCCGATGAAGTTGGGACGTTTGGTAAACAGTGAATAAAATCAAAATGCTATCATTTTCAAAACACTCAATCTATTCATTAGATGGAGAATAGTGAAAAGACAACATATTAAGTGTTAAAACCGAGAAAAAATATTGTTTTGGGGGACATATGTACTCATTTCTAATTTGAGAAATCCAACACGTCTCAAAAGAGTTGGGACGGGGACAATAAATGGCAGCAAATGTCGAGGAAGACTAAAAAGAAAACAAAAGACAACACTTAACAGTTAAATACATTAACCGATGAGATGATTTTATATAAAAAACAGTGTTAATTCCTATCTTGGACATGATTTCACCAGCTTAAATGGTGGGTGTATTCCTTGTCATGTTTTGCAATGTTTTCCTTTCTGTAGTGCTTATAGTGTGACAGGTCTTGACCAAAAACCCACCATTTTATCACCTGCTGGTCCTTATGATGGAGCCAAACTGTTAAAACATAGTAGAGAATGCAATTTGACCTTACTATGTGGCAGTAATCGAAGATCTCCCTTCAAAATATAATGCATGAGTGGCTTTTCATGCTGTTTAAAACCCATTTATACCATTCAGCACTGTATTTAACTCTACAGTTGAGTGAGAACATCTTAACCAATGCACTACTGCACCCGCATGCCATCATGGAGGCTGACTTTTGAAGCTAGCACTAACACAAGTTGGATGGTCCATTTTCACTGTAGCACAGGATGTGCAATGCTCTATTATTGTCAAAAAGAATGGACTTCTACAACTTCTGCTGACTTCTGTAAGCAAAGGACAGTTTCCCATGTCTTCTGGGTCTATTTCAAGTGAGCTCAGGTGCTTAGGAGAATGTTAAACCCCTGTGTCATTTTCATGCATTAAGCATTCTTAATATGGTCAATTTTCAATAGCTCTAGCACTCCAGGAATTAGAGTGAGACTACAGCCAATATATATTTCATGATGTCATGAACCTATACAATGATTTTATTAACAAAAATATGTCTTATATACACTCAATCGTGGTAAATCAAAGGGAATTCAAAAATGTATGTAATAACTATGGTAATTATTCCCTTTGCATCTTTAATTCTGAGTGACTCAGCCTCTCTGTGATGATCTTATACCTGGACACCTATATTGTCCGTCAGTACAATTCATTTTGAAATGTTATTCTTTGTTGTTTTATCTTATTTGGATGTTTACTAAATTTCACTGATCCCCGTCCCAACTCTTTTGAGACGTGTTGGATTTCTCAAATTAGAAATGAGTACATATGTCCCCCAAAACAATATTTTTTCTCGGTTTTAACACTTAATATGTTGTCTTTTCACTATTCTCCATCTAATGAATAGATTGAATGTTTTGAAAATGATAGCATTTTGATTTTATTCACTGTTTACCAAACGTCCCAACTTCATCGGAGTTGGGGTTAGTAACAAATATCAGTGTTGCTGAGTAGACGGGGAAAACCCCTGCAAACTCCGAAATCTGACCACCCACCATTTACCAAAATAACACTTCATCCTGTATTTCTTGAATCCAACCTTTAAAAAATATGCACAAGATTACAATATGTTATCACGCAACCTTCTACCTACCGTCCATATCGTAGGTTCTGCGGAGGCCAGGGTTCCTCTGTCTGGCATTTCCCCTGCCTTGCGGCGCCGATCCAGAAGAGCTCATGTCATGTTCCGTGATGCCCCCTCTTCTCATCTGGAAAGGTCACACTCTCCTCAGTGTTCACTCCAGGACAGGTTTGTGGGTCAAACTCAAACGGAGTTTCTCACAAACAATATTGCAAACTGTAGCAGAGGAGAGTGGAATTGCTAAGCTGACTAAACCCTCTGCATATGGGCTTGTATGTGGATGGGGACCAAGGTTCAGGTCCGACCTGGGTCATTTCCCAACCCTGCCACAGTCTCTCTCTCAACTGCTCCGTTCCTGTATCCTTTCACACTGTCCTGTCATAATAAAATCACCCAAAGACCTTAAAACTAGAAATGCACTCAGAGAGACCTCCACCAAAGGAAGCTGTTTGATAGAACATTGGACTATGTAGTCTTTCTGCCTTCTTTTTGTGGAGTTAGAAACTAGAAAGTCAAAATTCGCCCTGTCCCGCAATTCAATTTGCTGTCACTAGTGGCGTCTAGATTTCTGGGCTATAGCAATGGTGAAGCATCTTTTAAAAAAAATCCTATTCCCAATGTGCAACACAGGCAACTGGCTTGTGCCCCCCATGCCACTAAGAAGGGTCCTTAAAGGATTTATCCGGAGTTGGAACAAGTTTGCCTGATTTTTGCATGTTTGGGATGAAATACAGTCACTCTAGAGCAAAATCAAGGCAAAAGGATGCGTTTTGAGAAAGTTTGATAATATCACGTTAGCCTCGTTAGCCATATCAGCTATGCAATATGAAAGATGCGGGCATTGTTTTTCGGCGGTTACACACATTTCAAAAACACAACATTTTAAAGTCTTGCACAGCTCAAAACAACGTCACACTTACCTCGTAATATGTTGAGGGTATCCACACATAAACCAAAGTGTCCAAAGTCCTTCATGTATTCTTGAAAGGTCTGCAGAATGTGTTTTGTGAAGCTACTACCTTGAGAATATCTAAATTACGGTCAAGACAACTATTTGACACTAAAGTCCACCAAGTAGATTGCCGAGTGCGTCGCACCATCAGCTGTGGTTACTCGCTATGGAAATAATCATAGCTGATGGTGCGACGCACTCGGCAATCTACTTGGTGGGCTTTAGTGTCAAATAGTTGTCTTGACCGTAATTTAGATATTCTCAAGGTGGTAGCTTCACAAAACACATTCTGCAGACCTTTCAAGGATACATGAAGGACTTTGGACACTTTGGTTTATGTGTGGATACCCTCAACATATTACGAGGTAAGTGTGACGTTGTTTTGAGCTGTGCAAGACTTTAAAATGTTGTGTTTTTGAAATGTGTGTAACCGCCGAAAAACGATGCCCGCATCTTTCATATTACATAGCTGATATGGCTAACGAGGCTAACGTGATATTATCAAACTTTCTCAAAACGCATCCTTTTGCCTTGATTTTGCTCTAGAGTGACTGTATTTCATCCCAAACATGCAAAAATCAGGCAAACTTGTTCCAACTCCGGATAAATCCTTTAATGGACTGACAACCTCCCTTATACCCTGGTAACAATGCAATGTTTATGACAAGGGCGTGTTGTTGCTTGGGGCTCCAAAAGAATATATGCTTCGGGGTCACCAGAAAATTGACATTTTACCGTAATCCCTTTCTACACATGTCTAATTGACTGTGACTTGCAGCTACTGTAACACTTTCAATTGCAGTACCATGACCCGGAGGATGCACATATCTCTCCCACACAGACAACGTGGATTCGAACTTACTTGGAGCCCTGGGCCAGCCACAGGTAATTTGACAGCACTGTTCGGGACATCACCTGCAAACAGAGTTAACAATAGGAATATATTGGTTTAAATTTGATTTATAGTTGTTTTATATCTCCCCAAGTGGGAAATTTGGTTTGGGCAGGTATTTATAAAAGACACCAGACACCAGATGATAAACATAATAGTAAAGACAGACACACAGGTCATCACAGTACATAGAGACATGACCAAAACAACGTAAGGTCCCAGCCACCACATATACAGACAGAGACCAATACACAAGTTAAGAATTAAAACAGAACATAGAATAATATCACAACATGGAGGGTCAAGATGGTACTAATTCAAGAGTCCAATGTGCAAAAATGCAGCGGGACCTGTTGCAACGGGATCAGTTAAAACATGTTTGACCCAGAACGAAAAAAATATGCGAAATATTATAAATTAACTGCCCCATTTGCTGTGTGAAATGTCTGACATGAAAACCATAACCATGAAATGCTGTTAGGGACTGTTAGTTATTTATTTTCGGGGTCTTTAGAAGATTTTCACCCTTGGTTGTCAAATTTTGCATGACCCTCCCCTAGCGAGCTTCAAATATTTGATGACCATCCCCATGACATTGTCAAAAAAGATACATGAACCTCCCCTACGAACATCTCTTGACTAACGTAGCTGTTTAAATGAATGTTGGATTCTGATCTTCAGAGCGGTGGGTATTTCCCCTATTCTCCTCCGGTGACCCCTGCAATAAATAACGAAAAGTCCCTCACATCATGACAAGGTCGTTTTTTCTCTTTATGTGTTTTTGTGTGTTCACTTCCTCTGCTTTTGTAGCATACTGACCTTTTGCTTTATCCAGTATGATAGTCTTGTTGGCAAGTGAAGCCACCTTCATGTTCATGTTTAAGACCTCACCGCTGCTGTTCTGTGAAACAGGAGGGGAGAGGAGGAAAGCTTACAGCAAGGCCTCACAGATGTTTTTTCATCACACATTTGCAACCTAACGCCCTGTGCTGCCTCCTTCCACTGATATGGAAGAGAGAGGCATAAGTGGTGGAACATGATTCCAATCGAGCAAGCAGAGATGGAAACCTGGCCTGGGCCCCTTGTCGAGTGATATTGTACATTTGGTGCCACTCGCAGGCAACCCAAACACTGCAGGTGAGCACACAGACAGACAGACAGACAGACAGACAGACAGACAGATAGACACAAAGAAAGACACAAAGACGAACAGATAGACGGACAGACAGACAGACAGACAGACAGATAGATAGACAGACACAAAGGCAGACACAAAGACGAACAGACAGACGGATAAACAGACAGACAGACACAAAGGCAGACACAAAGACAGACAGACAAGATCATTGTTGGCCCATTCCTTAACTTGGAGCCCTCTTCTACACATGGCAAGTGGCCGTGGAAGAACAAACACACTTTCCTTGTTTAAGATTAAATAACTGACAGAGGTGTGGTCAAGAAGGAATGAGATGAATAAGAGGACTTGTCATAGAGTTGGGAAAAAGTCCTCTGATTATAAGATAAGATTAGATTGCCACACAGCTCTGTCTTATGATGACCCTCTTTCGAACCTTTTCATTACCAATCACAACTTCTGGCTTTGTGTGTGTGTGTGTGTGTGTGTGTGTGTGTGTGTGTGTGTGTGTGTGTGTGTGTGTGTGTGTGTGTGTGTGTGTGTGTGTGTGTGTGTGTGTGTGTGTGTGTGTGTGTGGGTGAGTGTGAGTGTGAGTGTGAGAGTGTGAGAGAGAGAGAGAGAGAGAGAGAGAGAGAGAGAGAGAGAGAGAGAGAGAGAGAGAGAGAGAGAGAGAGAGAGAGAGATGTAATTCATGCAATGTACTGTATATTATAGTGTGAAAGCCCAACTGAAAGCCCCCCTGGGAACCTCCCATTGCCATTGTGACACAGTTCTCCACAGCACACAGGGCTGTTCAAGTAAGACATGAAAACTTTGTTTAATCCTGACCCCCATCAACCTGGCAGGTTGCAAGTCAAGCCAGCAACCATTGGGCTACAATTCTGGGGTGAGTTTCTCAAAAGGAAAGTTGTTAGCCTATTAGCAACTTCAGTAGTTGCCAATGGGAAAATGCATTGAAAACAACAAAGTAGCTAATGTAGTAAGCAACTTTGGTTTTGAGAAATTCACCCCTGATGCCCTAACCATTTACCCATGACTGCCCTATTTATACAGTATATTCACTTTATATTTTGTGTATTTATGTATGCTACTGGACACCTTCATATTCTTCAGGATTAGTAAAAGTTACTCTACGTTCTATTAGCCTGGTTCTCACCGACGGTGCTTGAATGTACATAAACTACCGTTTGGTAGCACTGCCGTTAACATGCTCTTCTCGAGTCAGAAAATAAATGGTGCATTTATTGCAACTCGCCACTAACAATTTCTTCCAAAAATGTTTTCTGTTGATCCCTAAAGAGTCAATATAGTCTATAATCTGTCCTGTGACTCATCAATGCGAGGTGCCGTTGATATTTAAGCAATAAATGCTCAGTTTATTTTCTACTCAAGAAGAGCATGTTACCGTAATGGCAGCGCTACCAGACGGTAGAGTGTGTTAGCGCCGCTTCACCAGGGGGCTCCACACACGGAGCTACACACACGCACCGTCGGTGAGAACCAGGTTAACGTTCTATAGATTCAAAGGAGAAAAGTACAGTGCACAAACTTGGTTCTACTTACTAGAGTGACGAAAGCCTCGTGAGGTCGCATGTTGTATTTCTGAAGGATGGTAGAGAGAGCTTCCTGGAGAGTCTTGTTAGACTTTGCCACAATGGTCACCGTTTTACCCATGAACACAATTCTCACCCTGGAATATGTACAACATATAGTATTGCAGTTAACCTAAAAGGTTGAGAGATTTTTAACATTCTAAAATGGAAGTATCTTAAAATCTAATATTCTACAATATTTCACAATTCGGTTCCTTTCCCCAAGTTTCTTTTCAGAACTTACAACGCCCTTTCAAAAAGATTTCCAGAAGACTGGTGTGAGAGTATGCCATTAAAAGTTAAAGATGCACTCTGTAGGATGGCGGACAGAGTACGTATTGCAACTACGCAGCTCATTGAAACTGTGCTGTATACTGCAGATCTTTTCATGAATATTTACTAAATAATGAACTTATATTTAATGTTATGACCGTACAGTACGTCTTGCAGCTAAAAAAATCTGTTTCTGGAAATTCAAAATGGTTGACAACGGAGAAGATTCCCCTTATCATGCGTGAAAAGTACAATTTTCCCAGTCGTAATGAGCACTTAGAATTTAAAGGCCAACTTCCGATAAAACTCAGTTTTACTCACTCCTTTCGAAGATCGGACGGTCACCCCAAGTTAAACTCACTTGCAAGGCTCTCATAGCGGTGCGTCAACTCTCCTGGCTGTGTTTCCCGGTGTTTCCCAATTTACATAAATAATGCAGAGAAACGAGCGAATCACGAAAGCCTTTCTGTGTTTCGTCACGTCGAAAGAAGGCGTTGCCCACAAAGGTTTATATCGACCCATTTATCTAAAAACATGTCGAGTAATTTTTTTCTGCTTGTTTTCAAAACAAGCAACGTCTGGTGGCCCGAAACATAGCTTAGCTTAGCTATCAGCTGGTTGCTACTCTCAGGTACACACACAGCACAAAGCCTCATACATAAAGCCAACTCACTCTGGTTGCTCCGTGCCTGCAGCAAGCCTAGGGGTCGCTGTCGAAAGAGCACAGCCCTGAATGGAGCCTGCACGCCTCCGCTGGCGCCCCTATAGTGCAGTACCACCAGGGGAAGTGGCGACTCTGTTTGCCATTACATTCTCTCCAAGAACTTGAGGACTGAGCCAATCAGAGACGCGTTTCTTCGAGAGCAGGAGGAGTGAGCCAATCAGAGACGCATTTCCACGAGAAACACGGAACACTCTCTCGTTTCTCCACAAGCCACCTTGCCAGCTTGCAAAAACGTCTTGAAACAAAGCAACCAGCGCGTTTTTTAAAACAGGACCAACGCGTAACACATTCAATAACATTGGGGAACACGGCAGTATTAATGAAATAACGTTGAGAGACGATCTTTAATGAAGGTGGAAAGTAAGTGAAGAAGTTTTTTGATGAAAAAGAACATCTGTGAAAGGGCAGCATATATTCTGGAAATAAACTACTTCAAATATTGCACAGTGCACCTTTAAGAGTCACACAGTTTCGTGAAGGAAAATGAGAACCTACAGATGTATCTGACACTCAGATTACTGATCAAATGATAACTTTCACAGAGGACACAAAGTTCTTCCATTTCCTCTGCTTCAGTCATCTGTGACTTAGCAGAAAAGTAACAGTCACATGGCATCCAATGTGATGAAAGCTTTGTGATTGGTCACTCCCCAGAAGACACGGATGACATCATAAAGGGGGGAAGCTCTGTGGTTTGGAAGGATACTCACGCTAATGTGACTCGAAGCTCCAGTACTATCTGATGATCTTTGAGCACCGCACTGTCCTGGTCGAGGGAAAGAGGTTTCTGGAAATAAAACAAAAATCATGGATCATGGATCAAGAGGAAGCAAAAATAACAAGACCTATCATACCTCCTATGCGTGCGTGCGTGCGTGCGTGCGTGCGTGCGTGCGTGCGTGCGTGCGTGCGTGCGTGTGTGTGTGTGAATTTGCCTGTGCTTGCATGCTTGCCTTACAGTACTCAGGGACTATTTCAGGCGAGCTGTGCTCATTTTTAAATAAAGGTAATTAGGTTTACATCACCTACTTAACATTAGACTTCAGTTATGGTGCAACGTTTGTGTCTACTTACATCAATGGTTCTTAACTTTTTTGAATAAACGCCCCCTCAACCTCATCAAAAGCCTTCAAACACCCCCTGACATTGTCCTAAAGCCTGCCAAAGCCCCCCTTAGTATTACAATAAAAAGACTAATGCCCCCTTTCAGCTGTAGCCTTCTCAACGCCCCTCTAGGGCTCCCCAACGCCCCCTGGGATGCTGTAGAGCCCCCGTTGAGAAACACTAACTTAGATGGAAAGAAGCAGAAGTCCAAGCTCCCCAAAACTAAGCAAATGCTACACAGTATATTTTGCAGTACATCTAATTCAGAACTTACTGAGAAGGACCACATAGAAGTGTGTTCAACTCTACTCTCTAGGGGTTTGAATTAACACTCACAAACTTTGCAGTGTAAAACATCCTTCCCTGGGACAGACCTTGTCTTTGCCCTGCAGGTAGATGGTGATGTCTTTAAGGGGGAGTCCTCTCTTCTCACAGAGGCCCGCCAGCATTTCACGGACGCTAAGGCCAGGCCGCGCTGGCATCAGGGAGGCGGTGCCATCCGGCAGGTACACGCAACAGTACTTGTCCGCTCGCAGCGCTCCGGTCAGGTCGCTGTCCAGAGACCGAGGCCCAAACTGCTCCAGCTTCAGATTCACAATCACACACACAGACAGTGAGGAGAGCGAAATACAGACATAGAGAGAGAGAGAGAGAGAGAGAGAGAGAGAGAGAGAGAGAGAGAGAGAGAGAGAGAGAGAGAGAGAGAGAGAAATAGAGTGACAGAGAAGAAGACAGACAGACAGAGAGATAGAGATTTGAAACTAATTTATTGGACTAATTTATTGGACTTCATGACCAGTTCATAACATACAATATTTTCCCTACAACATCTTCCCTCGGCATGCCGAGAGAGACAGAGAGAGAGAGAGAGAGAGAGAGACAAAGAGAGAGAGAGAGGGAGAGACAAAGAGATGGAAAGACAGACAGAGGCAGAGACGATGTGGCAGAGTGAGACAGAGGAAATGAAAAGAAATGAAAGTGTTGAGTGAATGAAGAGTGTTGAATGAAGAGTGTCAGAGAGTATGAAACAGCGAAAGAAAGGACAGAAGAAAAAGACGGAATGAGATGAAAAGGATGGTTTCATTATTATACTGTATAACTGTGTCACTTGCTCTGCTCGTAAATTACATTGCCTGTCTCGATACTTAACCAAACCAGACAGCCTACATCCTCCCTGAAATAAATAGAAATGTCCTTCCCTTTCACACCTTTAGTATCATGTTCCTCTTCTCGGAAGAAAGAGAGACAGAAAGAGAGAGAGACAGAGAGACTGGAAGCTGATCAGAAAGGGATGGGGGGTGGGGGTGGGGGGTGGGGGGGGAGTTGAGCAGAACACAGAAACAGAGAGGGTGAAAGAAAATGAGAAGCAGAGGAAGTTACAGGAAAGAGTCAGAGAGAGAGAGAGAGAGAGAGAGAGAGAGAGAGAGAGAGAGAGAGAGAGAGAGAGAGAGAGAGAGAGAGAGAGAGAGGGAGAGAGAGAAAGAGAGAGAGAGAGAGAGAGGCGGACAGACAGACAGACAGACGTGAAAGGAAAGAGGAGCGCATCAAACACCGCGTTTGGCAGATGAATTGTAAAAGCCCAGGGTATGTCTAGACGGGGGTAAACAAAGTAAAACTGACAATAGAGAGAAAAGATCACAAGCGTCCCTCTGTCTCTCTGAACACTCTTCAGAGGAACTACAAATGTCAGCTTCAGCAAAGCTCCGCCAAACAAGAACACACACACACACACACACACACAAACAAAACGTTTCTATACTGTAATGTTGTTTCCGGAGTTGCAATAAAGACCCTTGTGGTGTAGTAGCCTGCAGTACAAAGTACTTTATATAATGTATAAGTGGAATGTTTAATGTGCAATGTATGTGAATATGATGCGTATTATACTGTATGTGTGATCATGCATGTTATGTATGCAACGTGTATGTATATTATGTATGCAAGTAGTATACAGTAAGGACAATACAGTGTAATTCAACACTTAGAGAGTCAATGTAACATTTTCTGGAGTACTCTTTATCACTGTATTTCTTTTTTTACTGTGTGATATGTTGTTTGTGTGAAAGCTGTATGCTTGTTTGTAAGCATGAGACATTAGCATGAGACATTAGATGGAATATCAATTGCCATGTGGAATTGTGAAACAGAAGATCCCTCTGAGACTCGCTACTCTTCCATCAAATAGACAGAATAATTGAGCGTACCTCAGTGCGGGTATATACTCCACTCTTTCCTGGGGCAAGAGGATCTGTTGAGAAAGACAGACAGGGGGGTTTTAAAGGATCATTCAAGATGTAACACCACCACCAGATAGGTCTTTCAATAAGAATAGCAATAAACTGAGATCTACAATCTCCAGTGCTTGAACAAGTTAGGAGAGGACAGCTGTCCGAACAATACTGGGGACAAATTGTGTGGATATACTAATCTGATACTACAGTACATATGGTTACTTAAACACGCTTCACTTCTTTGCTTAACATAGTAATTAAAAACGTTGAACTTGTGATCTTTTCTTTGGTTTACATATTGTTTGAAATGTCTTACTGTAATACACTATACTCCAAATATCTCCACAAAAATAAGTGATTTGTCTTCTGATGTTGCAAAACTTTTGAAATGATATTGGGAGTATATGAACATGTTTCAAACAATGCACAAACATGCCCAAGTTCCCATTATCTAGCCAGGATCTTGGAGAGGGCTGAACAAAATAACGTGTCTTTGGACTACTGTAAGTCAAGGGTAGTGTGAACAATACAACTGCATGTTTAAATTGTCCAGAAATCTCCTAAAGCTGTGTGTACTCCAGAAACGACCTATGCTACATGAGAAGCTGAGGTCGCTGAAGAAGTTTCGCCATGAATTAGTTTTATTCGCTCTGGATGTGACATTGACGTGTGATTTAGCTAATCACATAGCGGCTCTGTCTTGTCAGCCTCAGACATTGGGAGATATGAACAATCAAATTGGTTTTCGCCGATCCGCGTCATAACTCATTACCATAATATTAGCTTGACTTCAATCACTGAAATTCGCTCTGTTTACACAGGTCACTTAACCCGTTAAGACACAGTATTATAAATTTGCTGTTACCAGAATGCCAATGACCAAGTCGTAGCGCATTACTAAAGGCCCTGTGTTGTGTCATAATATTGTAGTACTATGATAATTAACTCTTCAACAACTATTACAGTGTGCCATTGGAGGCACAGCGTACATTAATTGCCCACAATAAAGTAGTGATAAACAGATGAAAGAGCTGTTAGAGCTGTAGAATATCCCACCTCCCCATGAGCCTGCTTTCTCCTGCCGCCTGTCCCACCGCTGCCCTTGGCCTTGTCTCCTCCTCTCCTCATCTCCAGACTTGTTCTTGGTCCTCTGTGGATGGACACAGACATGGGAGGATGAAGATGGACAAGGACACGGACATGGACGGACACGCACGTACGCACGCAAAAATGCACACACCTACTCTCTCTCTCTCTCTCTCTCTCTCTCTCTCTCTCTCTCTCTCTCTCTCTCTCTCTCTCTCTCTCTCTCTCTCTCACACACACACACACACACACACACACACACACACACACACACACACACACACACACACACACACACACACACACACACACCCACACACACACACACACACACACACACACACACACACACACACACACACACACACACAGATTCTTCACATTTGGTACTATTCGTCAGCACTCTCCATGACATGTGTCCACTCGCCCCTCCCAGCCAGCAAGATTTGTGACTGGTCAAGTAAACAACTAATCATTGAAGACATTTCATAGTACTCACACCACACACATGAGGAGCCCTGGTCTGTTTCTCTTCACAGCAGGGAAGACATAAACTAACGAAACAACAAGAAAACACCAGCAGGCAGAGGCGATTCTAGGATAAGGTGGGGCCACAAGCGAAAATGCAAAAGAATGAATATTTGAACCAAAATCACCTCTACTGTAGTACAGTATGGGCTGTTATTCACTATCTAGGGGCCCCAAGCGGTTGCCGGCCTTGTCTGGTGGCAAGATGTGCCTCTGCCAGCAGGCCTTGACCTTATTAGATAATACATGTCCAAGCCTGACTATTTCTATAAGCGTTTGTGAGCTATGTTTGTAAGCAGTCAGAAAAAAACAAGTCAGAAATCCATACAGATTACAAATCACACACACACACACACACACACACACACACACACACACACACACACACACACACACACACACAAACACACACACACACACGTACACACACACACACACACGTACAAACGCGCACACACACACACACATACACACGCACGCACACGCACACACACGACACGCACACACCTCAACAGCCCAACTCCCCAACTCCATGCCCCCTGGCTGCCCCGCTCACACCCCCCCCCCCCCCCCCCCCCCCCCTGCAGTAGGCCTACCTCTTTTTGTTTTGGGTCAAGCCTCTGTTGGTCCCTGAGGAAGGGACCTTCTCCAAGGGCAGCCTTTTTCGCTGCGGGGGCCTTGGAGCGAGGGCCGATTTCGGGCAGGGGCCTGCCCTCCACGTTCGCCAGCATGCAGCTCTGATAGAGCTGGGAACGCACGAAGCGTGTGTAGCTGTCAAACTTCATCAACTTGAAAATCTGATGAGACAAGAAGGTGAAAAGGGAAGGGAAGGAAGGGATCTTTTAATCAGTGTTATAATCTGTTTTGTACTTGTTTTGAGTGCTATCGTATGTCCCAGCAGGAAATAGTGTTACTTGTTCACTTTATCGGAAGTACACATGCAGTCCTTTATCTGTGCAATTATCATCCCTCCCCAACTGACATTCTCTGTTTCACTTTCTCTTCACCAAATGGTACCCACAGATCAAAAGACACAAGATAAAGAAACCTCTAAGTTGTCTCATAACCAGAGCTACTCTGGGCATCATGCCTTCACAAATAGACTGTCATAGCTCCCAAAATACTTTCCGTTAGCCCCACATTATATTTCTATGCTATCCTAAAAGTATGCATATTCTATCTCATAACGTGCGCCTCCACATCTTATTGTCCTGTTTGGTATGCGCTGGTGCATTGAGCCAAAGAGGGAATTACATAAGACGCGTTATGATGAAGTCAATTGATTTTGATATAGATTTGTTCAGACAGGTCAATTATGCCGCAGAGAACGACCACGATGATGAAAGATCAGGGTTTAGGCATAACAAGAGCTGAATGCTTTCATTGACTTTTCCAACGGCTCATAGAAGCAGAATGTTAATGAGCAGCGCTATCAGGGAGAGTTGGCCAATATGTCCCCATAGAAGAACCCTTACATCTTTTCAAAAATACTAAATATGCAAATATGGCATTTTCATCAAATTTCTGTTTTGATTAAAATGAAAGAAAAAGCATGAAACAGCCCTGAATCTGTTGCACAAAACACTTGACTGATCCAAAAAAAAGTAATTTCCTGAATGCCAGCCATCATTAAAGTCAACAATCAACTCCGTTACCTGGTCTAATGAGGCCTGATTAGGGAATATAACGGTGTGTTTACGGAGGATAAATGCGGTCCATCAATAGCCGTACTGCTCATCAGCATGTAATCACTTTCGTCTCAGATCGGTCACATCACCATGATTTAGTAGCTCTAGCTAAAGAGGTTACACTTAATGTCGCCATCATGTTTTTGACGTTGTTTGTTTGTTTGTTTGTTGGCACAGTTACACAAATAGATTTTGATAAACTTTTCATGATGGGTTAAACGTTTGTCACGCTCCGACAGCATTTCTGGCCTGCTAGTTCCAGTCAAGGTTGCCCAGTGCCTTTCTGAACGATTGAACACTGGCAACTGCTACCAAAACAGTAATGATGGCATCCTTGTAAACGTGGATACACTGATTTTGTGATTTATTAAAGTAAAAATGTATAGGCTTGGCACAGGTCTGCACTTTCCACATGCTTATTTAGAGACTTTTAAGTCATATTTGTGTCACCAAATGCACCGAATGTATATCATTTCATAGATTGCGTTTGCTACACATTTCTGTCCTCCAAACTCCATACCGCAATATGCATCCTACCATAGCAACCAGACACCATTGAGGGATGAGTGAGGCGCACCCTAACGTCTCAAGTGCAGTCAGCCTAAAAAGGCATTAGTTGAAAAGTCAAATAAAACAAAAAAGAGGCTTCCGGTTGGGTGGGTCTGTGGTAATGCCATATCATATCACTGACATCAAAAGGGCAGGGCTAAGTTGGCACAGGAAACCCAACTTACTTTCAGTGCCACCACTGTGTACACCACAAACTCATAGCCCATGGAAGTATACAGTAATTCACAGTGGCCATCATACAAACACCAATGCAGACCCACTCATCGTATCAGGACCAACCAAGTATATAAGGATTCAAGGACAAACACATATTTATGCCCTATGTAATTTTTTAAAGATATTTTTTTGTCTTTTATACTTAATTAGTGACAGGACAGATTGAGAGAGAGACAGGGAAGGGTCGGCAAAGGACCCAGGCCGGAAACGAACCCGGGTGGGCCCCCTAGTAGTCGAATGCCCTATATCGGTAAGCCCTAGTACATGCGCTATGTAACTTATTTGCCTTTTCCACAAAGACTTCAAATAGGTTCCGTTTTAAAGAGCAGCAGATTTACTAAAGGTTCCAGGCTGACAATCTTAGGAAACAGTGTTGTGTAACTTCATGTGCATGCACACCAGATTCAACTTATAAGTTATTCGAATGCTGTTTTGAATCAAAGGTTTCTTTTTTTCTTTAAAGATTTTTTTTGTCTTTTTCAACTTTATTTGAAAGGACAATGTGAGAGGTGGACAGGAAGTGAATTGAGAGAGAGACGGGGAGGGGTCGGCAAAGGACCCTGGCCGGGAATCAGCACCCCACCGATTGGCCACGGCAGGGCCGAATCAAAGGTTTCTAACGAAGGTGTCAAAGGAGTCAAATCAAGGGTGTCAAATCAAAGGTGTTGAATCCAAAGGTGTTTTGCTATTGTCTCTGTCCCCGGTGCCCTCACCTGTTGCTGGGCTTTCTGGAACATGTCTGGGTGGGGAGTGCTGAGGGTCTGTGCGGCCACGCGTGCCGTGTCGTCGATGTTGACCGGAAGCGTGGCATTGTCCGAGAGGTAGACATTGTAGATGGAGAAAGCCTGCCGGTAAAGCTGCAGCCAGAGGCAACAAATATGAATGGGTGTATAGCATGTGTATAAAGTAGAAGTTATGGGGTAAACAAAAACTTGATTAGGTACAATATAGTAGCCTCTTAGTGCAGATGGGGTCGCCGGCGGGCCTATTCACTATTTGCTGAAAACACTCAACTACATCATAACAACATTGCTGTGACATTACCGAGAGCCTTAAGTAACAGATGAAGACATAGCCATTACAATTTTGGTGACAGTAAGGTTATAACATAGGCTCTGCACTAAGGGGTTAATAATTATAGCTGGTGCAACAACTATGTAATACCATGTAGGCCTACTAGTTTTGTATGTAGATCATGAATTGTCTTCAACTTCTACTTCTACATTCAACTCTGTACCTATACAAAGGTTGACATTCATCCAGGACATATTATCAATATTGTGGGAAGCTCCAAAAAAGTTCAGCTGCCTACAGCTTCAATGAAGAAATAAACCCATGTCCACCATTTACATGTTATTGTTGTCCTCAAGTGGTGTTGGGGTTGAGATCAAACTGTGCTAAGATGCCTCTGCTCCATACTGTACATACCTCATCTTGGTTAGAGGCAGGAATCCTGCGGAACTTCTCACATGCCTTCCAGAAGAGGATGTTCTCAGCGCTGACCTCAGACTTCAGGAAGGCCTGGGTGGAGAAGGGCAAAAATAACGGGAGTAAACAAAGGCTCAGGAACATCACTATACCGGTTCATCTTACTAATTAAACACTCAGCCTACTAGTTGGTCCTATGTGCTGATTTAACAAAGCAAAATTGTATACCGGTAATATAATAAAAATAGATAATCGTAGCTGTAGGACAGGGGCGGGTCACCTTTTTCATTCGAGGGGTACCTTCAAATTCCTCCAAGGGCTGTAAAAGTCCTCCAAGGACAGTACAATGAACACAAACCAAGATTTCCCTTTGCACCTTAGGCCTATATTGAAGGCAGCCACCTTTAAAACAGATCCCACTTTCTCTAGGCCCTTTGAATATAACTTATTGTATTGCAAATGTAATTTCATGTGAAGCTGCATAACATTAAAATGATATCCAGGGCCGGATAAAACGGCCCTTGAGACATCGGTTCCCCACCCCTGCTGTAGGAGCTACATTTAAGTGTATTTTGCTTCCACTCATGTTTTGCTGTTTTCTGCATTCCGCGAGACTGCACTCTCTATACATGGGTTCTACATTTTTGTTTTCCTCGGGCTGCGCGACCCTGGCTGCGCACAACTCAACCTCTGATTCTTGGAAACCGCTGTCATGTCAAAAAATTAGCGAACGTGATTGGCTGTCAGTGTCTTGCCCCTCCTCACAACACCATGTTTATAAACAAAGAAAAAAACATGTATATGTGGTGATGCTGCCACTGCGATCGTATAGCTGGCAGCCAATTGTGCATGACTGGAGGAAGGCAGGCAGCAGTATACAGTCACTGACCTCTCCCACCTACAACTCAGATGTACGCTAATCACCTGCTATAAATACCGTATAGCCATTTCATAGGCTTTATCATTTTGCATCCCGTGGCATCCTTTTGTTTGTGTTTTCTTTTATACAAACAATACAAACTGCCACAATTTCCATTCAACTCATCTCACTGGAGTATTAAAGTCTGACTCTGGATTATTAAGGATGTGAGTCTGACACTGTGAAATCTGCTACCTGTGTGAAGCTGCCCCCTCCTCCGACCCAAAATGCTGAAATAACACTGCAGATTGTTTATGCTTCGTTTGTGCCGGATTGTGCTGTAAAAAAACGTTTGTGCTATTAAGGATTTTGAGTAATTTAAATATGAAAATACTAATAATACTAATGCATTTTCAATGGGCAGCCCCCCCTCCACGTCCAATTTTTTTCCAAAGTCGTCTCAATCGAAGGGAATTTGTTTGTGCTCATTTGTGCTGTGAAAATTAATGCTTCAATCACTTTTTTTGTAAAGTTACAGCTGTTTTATTTTATTTATTAAAACAGCTGTGTTTTCCGCATTTTGGGTCGGAGGGGGGGCCAGCTTCACACAGGTAAATCACCTTTCTCATCTCTGGAGAAAACGGATAGAACTTGGGATACAGGAAAAGCCAATGCCTGTTTTTTGCCAGTACAGTAGATTACAACAAGTCTTTCAGTTTTAACCCCTTAACACAAAGTCTCAGTCATAACCTTATTGCCATCAAAATAGTAATGACCCAGTCTTCATCGGCTACTTAAGACTCTCTGCATTGTCATAGCAACATTGTTCTGATGTAGTTGAGTGTTTTAAGCAAAGAAAGAATAGGCCTGTCGATGGGCCCATCTACAGTAAGAGGCTACACTGATGAATACCTCTGTTATAAAAAAGCTATGTGTTCCTGTCGTTTCCATGATGAGAGGCCTACGTTCTTAACAGGCTGAGTATGCTTGAAATTTGTATTGATTGACATGTATTGCAAAGTGGAATAGATGAAGTGGTGATTTTCTTTATCATAAAAAATCACCTGCTGTGTCAATTGGTTAATTTGCTCATTATTCCCATTCACAACAGGCTATATTGGCTCACCACTTTAGTACTTCAACACACACACACACACACACACACACACACACACACACACACACACACACACACACACACACACACACACACACACACACACACACACACACACACACACACACACACACACACACACACACACTATAAGCACACTCATGAGTGAACATTCCCATACACACAAGCATACAAGCATGCACACATGTATGCACGCATGCATGCCATGCACACACGCACGTATGCGCGTACACACACACGTATGCGCGTACACACACACACACACACACACACACACACACACACACACACACACACACACACACACACACACACACACACACACACACACCACCACCCTCCATACACACACACACACACCCACGCACCTCCTCCACCCCCTAATGAACCTGCTCACCTCTAACCTGCCTCCAGCTGCTCCTGGATGCCTTCTCTCTGTCTCTCTTCCCCTGTCATCTCTCTATATCTCTCTCTATCTCTCTCTCCCTCTCTATCTCTCTTACGCGCTCTGTCTGTCTCTCTGTCTGTCTCTCTTCCTCTGTCATCTCTCTCTCTCTCTCTCTCTCTCTCTCTCTCTCTCTCTCTCTCTCTCTCTCTCTCTCTCTCTCTCTGTCTGTCTGTCTGTGTCTCTCTCTCTCTCTCTCTGTCTGTCTGTCTGTCTCTCTCTCTCTCTCTCTCTCTCTCTCTCTCTCTCCCTCTCTCTCCCACACTGTGAGTCATGCGTAGGCCCCGCTGATGACTCTAATTCCACCAGAAAATTGACAATCAGCTCCTCTCTGCCGGAGACGTGTGGGCTGACAGGCACTGACAGGCAGGCAGGCAGGGAGCCAGGCAGGCAGGCACACACACACACACACACACACACACACACACACACACACACACACACACACACACACACACACACACACACACACACACACAGGCACGCACACGCGCATGCACACATGCACGCACACACAGACACACATGCATGCATGCACACACGCACACACGCACAGGCATACACACACTGAGGTGAGTTAAGGTGACCTGCATAATATTCGATCTACTAACACGCACACACCTACAGTACGTACACAGTACACACAGACAGGGCCGCTGACAGGTTTGGCTGGGACCGGGACAAAAAAATATCAATGGGCCCCCCTTCCTCCTACCCCCCCCCCCCCCCCCCCCCACACACACACACACACACCCCCCACCAAAAACAAAAAAAACCCAACCACCATACCACCATTTTTTTCAAGAGAGACCAGGTGGCCAGACTACACAAACTTTTGGCTTGAAAGCGCACCACTCTCACGTGATGTGCTATGTATTATTAGGCCTACTATAAAAGAAATGGCATTGGTATCAAAGTAGTCTCACAAATCAATGACGCATACAATAATTCCATAGTAAATGATCTATTCATCCAACTATCCATGCATTTTTAGAAATGAAACAAAATAAATAGGATTCACATCATTAATAATAACACAAGTGTACGTGTAATTTACTTTAGCAATTTGAGGGCTTGCACATCAAAACGTACCTGACTGAATCAGCTCTAGTTTGCTAAACTGACTTCAAGTGACGTGTGATGACAGTGAACAAGTGAGCAGCACTCACTGTCACTCACGTCAGTGGAACACAGATCTTGTGCTGTGCTCCCTCATCAAAATCTTCCCACACCAGGAATAGCCAAACACAGGAACAAGTCAAGTTGCAGAAATGTATATGCAAAACGGATCTACACTGTTTCACCCCACAAAGTTAACAGGTTGATAAAGTGTTAGCATTTGCGCTAAGCGGGATTTATACGCGCTAAGCGAAATAGCGTTGCATAGCGCTGTTCTAAAAGTTCTCCCTTGCCCTCTCCCTGCGCGCGACGCAACTTCTCATCATGTTATGATTGTGGGCTAATGTGCATATTCCTAGCTAAGGTCACAGATGGTCAGATTTGAAACACAATTTTACTAAGCTGTGGTTATAAAATGATGCGACTGTGTGACTGATCATGTTTTAAACATGAATGCTGCGGTGCAGTGCGTGTCTGTTTATGAAGGGAAACTTTTGCTTTGTTTGTGTCCTCTGCTATTGTTAGTAGGCTACCTACATCATCTGAAGAACTTTTTACTGAAATCCTGGGGCTTCTGGTGTCTTCCTCTATTTTTCTCCTATCCTTCATTTTCTGCCCTCCTGGTTTGAACGACTGCTTCTTCAGACACCTTGGCAAATTGGCACGAGCCGCGTTAAGTTGAAGCCGTTTTTTTCTTTCTCGTAATGACCGACCAAACCATTTGTGCACTGGGGGTGGGGGAGGTGGGGGTTCTTGATCCTTTTTTAAGGGCAGGAAAGGCAAAATATCTGCATCGTTTATTTAATGTAAATATAGCACAGTCTCCCTCTCTCAAAAACCATCTTATTTTGAAATTAAATAGAACCATTAATCACAAACTTAATGAGGGCCCAGTTCTGGGCCCGGGACAAAAAGCCCGGTTGTCTCCCCTGTCGGCGGGCCTGGACACACACACACACACACACACACAAACAGTCAACACACACACACACACACACACACACACACACACACACACACACACACACACACACACACACACACACACACACACACACACACACACACACACACACACACACACACACACACACACAGTCACACACACAGTCATGGGTGAGTGGTTAGGGCGTCAGACTTGCATCGCAAAGATTGCCGGTTCGACTCCCGACCCGCCAGGTTGGTGGGGGGGAGTAATCAACCAGTGCTCTCCCCCATCCTCCTCCATGACTGAGGTACCCTGAGCATGGTACCGTCCCACCGCACTGCTCCCCATGGGGCGCCACTGAGGGCTGCCCCCTTGCACGGGTCAGGCATAAAATGCAATTTCGTTGTGTGCAATGTGCAGTGTTCACTTGTGTGCTGTGGAGTGCTGTGTCACAATGACAATGGGAGTTGGAGTTTCCCAATGGGCTTTCACACACACACACATACACACGCACACACACCAAAATAATCTGACAGACCATATGTGCACATGTGCCAAGCAAGCGTCTGTGCAAACTGAAAAAAAAATGTACAAATACAAACTTTGGCTCGCGGGGAATATTTGCATGTGAAGTAGGGCTACACAAGTGAAGTACTTGTGAAGTACACAAACATATACGCACAAGTTTTCACACAACCATTTCAAAACTACACCCACGACAGAAGGTCTTTGGACACCTTTGGTGGAGAACTACTAGCTCGGCATGTTTACATCAAAATGCAATCAAATACAGTCTAATACACAGAATGTAAAAAGTGAAACAAAAAGTAATGGATTCACACTAAGGAAATATGTATATTTGTATAAATATATATGCACAGAGATTCTTTCATGTGAGAAACACATGTCGCGGGTGTGTTGTGTAGAAAACAACTTAGTATTACAGATGGGCTGTAGCTCTTCAAAAATGTTTCGGGGACATCACAATATAATTCATCGTAGGCACCAAAAGCTTGGAATGAACTTCAAGCCACTCTAAATCTTGAAGTTCTTCCATTCCTAAATTCTTTTAAAGACCTCTTAAAACCATCATTTGCTGACCACTACAATTGTTTCATTCCTTCTTTGCTGTCTGCTTTTTAGCTGCCTGTGGATACTCAGTTTTAAAGTGTTTATTTCTGTGTAGATATGATGTAGCTGTCTTGTCTCGTGTTATTTTATTATAACGTAACTTTTTAAGCCGCATTCTTGGCCAGGACTCCCTGGAAGAGGAGTCGTTGCACTCAATGACACCACTTCCCGGTTACAGAAAAATAAAAATAAAATAAAAAATATGTCTCTAAAAGAACAGCTGTATGGAGAAGTGCGGTGGGTCGGAGCAGGACTCGTTAAGTAAAACAAAAGCCTAGTTGGCTGTAATAGTGGTTGGTAAAATAAAAAGACAATGTTTGTAGAAAAAATGTTTTTGCATATGGCCCAATTTCTGGACCATATTTCTTTCTCCTTTATACAGTTACTACAGTTGTATAGCGATAGGATGAAAACAGCTTGTTACTGCTATGAGTGTAATGGTGTAGAGAGGGAGTCACATGAAGCTTAACATAAGCAGTTAATAGGCTGCTCAAAAAACTCAAGGCTAAAGAGTTGAACTGATTGTATATACAGACATAAATAATGGCCCTAAACTGTTTAGGGGCAATATTCATCTCTGTATACAGTAAGTACAGCTGTATAAGGGAAACACCCAAACTTGGCAGTTTGCTGCTGTTGTTGAATGTGAATGTGGAGTGTGTAATCCATAGGCTGAGGATGGTGAAAAGCAAGAAATATTGTAAAGCTAAAGATGGACAGATTTTGAGCCAGGTGTCTGCACAAGTAAAGCTGTGCGGATATTCTTCTCATAAAGAAAAACAAAAAGTGTTTGTTTGTTACTGTTGTGGATGTGGAGAAGGTGGTTGTGGTGTGTGTGTGTGTGTGTGTGTGTGTGTGTGTGTGTGTGTGTGTGTGTGTGTGTGTGTGTGTGTGTGTGTGTGTGTGTGTGTGTGTGTGTGTGTGTGTGTGTGTGTGCGTCTGGGTGTGTGTGTGTGTGTGCGTGCGTGCGTGTGTGTGTGTGTGTTTGTGCATGTGTGTGTGTGTGTGTGTGTCTAGGTGCCTGTGTGTGTGTGTGTGTGTGTGTGTGTGTCCGTGTGTCTAGGTGCCTGAGTATTTTTGTGTGTGTGTGTGTGTGTGTGTGTGTGTGTGTGTGTGTGTGTGTGTGTGTGTGTGTGTGTGTGTGTGTGTGTGCATGCGCATATGCATGTGTGTGTTTGTGTATATATGCATGTGTGTGCGTACTGTACTGTAGATGTATGCATGGTGTGTGTGCATGCGACATGCGTGTGTGGAAACAAGGGACTCACGGTGAAGTAATGCACCCCAGTGGGATCCTCCAGCAACCTCTCGAAGCTGACAGCCCAGCTGGCCGTCTGGTCCACTCCACTGGGCCGCTCACTGGGTGCGCTGGGCAGGCTGGAGTTGCTGCTGGAGCAGTTACTACTCCCCACCGGCACATCCCCCTCCATCACATTTAGCTCTGCAGGTTGAGATACATACAGTGAGATAGTAAACCTAGAGCGGCAACACGCACGCATGCACGCACGCACGCACGCACGCACGCACACACACAAAGGAATGCATGACCGTGTATGCAAAGATCCACCCACGCACATCATCATCCCCCCTCACACAAACAAACAGACACGTGGTGGGCATGGCAATACATGACCACACACTCATGCAAACTCGACCCACCAACGCCACCGGTCCACCCATCCGCCCACACACACACACACAAACACAAACACACACACAGACACGCACACGCATATACACACACACATACACACAAACACAAACACAATAATGCTGTTTTTTCTGGTTAAATAAGTTAGTGAAATTCACTGAGATGTGAAGCTGGTTAATCGGTCTATCAGTTGCTTGCTACTGCTGCTACTGGTAGATTAGCTTATTACCTGAACATGGTCAAAAATTGTTGCTGTTCATTTTGACAAAGCAGCAAATTTCAACAGAGCAGTGCCCCCAATTTAGAAATACTTCAGAGATATTATGGACTCACTTTAACTTGAAATACCTAGGCCTACATGTGAAAATTAATAAGGTGTGCCCTCCATGTTGAATGACATTTAGAACCCATTAAAAGTAGACCCATGGTAGAATAGCTAGAGGTTTGCTGACATCTTTCTATCATGGCTGACTCAGGAAGGCTAATTGAATTGACTTGATGTTACAACCTCTATTGCTAGTACCATTTCAATAAGCGACAGTCACAACACAATGTTTTTATCCAGTGGGGAAAAAAAATCTAGATTAGGTTAGGTCAGTGTGCAGGTAATAAGATAAAGACCCTTAGCAGTAACAATACATGAGCTACAGCCAGGTAGCTGATGAAGTAAATCCGTCCGTAATTTCTCAGTCTGCCTTTCTGTTCTCATACTGTATGTGTTTGCACCTTTTTTGGTCTCAAAGAGGCAAGCTGACTGAGTGTGCTTGAAAGTCATGAATGCACATCACATGATTTCCTTTCTCACATAAAGCTGTCAGCTGAAGTGACAATAAAGGAAGTTATTGTGGTGAGCCGACGGCTTTAGAGCAGATCAATGAACGAGTGACAGCGTCACTTTACAAACACCAAACCGTGCATGGTTTGTGTCTAACCGACATGCTTGACGTCATACAGGCTATTCTTCACAGGAAACACTTCGGAGACAAAACACGGTGGCTTCTGTCCCCCTTTCCTCTTGTGCAAAGTTGCATCAATATTCAAAGAGACATGTAGCATGCCACATTGTTGATGGCTACAATTAGAGACAAGGTGGATCTACTCTGTTCATATTGTACCTTAAAGTGAGGATAGCCTATATACAGAAATATCATGCACTGTACCTAAGTAGTGTTAAATTGATGAAAAATGAAATGGCTAAATGTTCCCTGCTAATCCCTATGTAGTCTTTTGCATACTTCCTATATCTCAGACTAAATAAAAACATTTTTTAAGAATTATGTTTATATGTTACAATTCATATACATGGGCTATCTAATGTTTAAATAACACATGGCCCATGAGCAGATGATCCATGAAGTAATGAATGTTGCATCATGCTCACTCCTCCCCATGAACCACTTCTGCCTTTTTCACACGATTCATACATATTTAGCCATTATTTTGGGCCTATGGATTTTGTCCTCTTTATTGCTGAGGCGTAATAGGTTACTTGCCATGCCACAACCTCTGGTGCAGGAAGTAGTGTGGTGAAGCTACAGTACTGTCTACCCTAGAACAGCACGAGGCTCTAACTCTCTCCACTTAGAACATAATATGCTGCACAAAATAAAGATAGATTGATACCATATTGTGGATATCATACTATACATCTGTACTAGGAGATAAACACTTCATGCTGCTCAAATAAGTAAGTGGAATGTAGACTTTGATGTTTAGCTGATGATTATTGGCTTAACTGGAGCAGTTCAAATTCAGGATACAGTACATATTTTAACAAATATATACATTTATATGATGTTCCATGTGGTCAATAAAGACCACTACAGATATGAATTATGGATATTTTTTAAGAATGTTTCCTCAAATTAACGTACAATTACTGGTGAGCACATGTACGTATGTAAATAGGCCATCTGCTAGGCTACTGCAAATTTACCCACATGGATAAAAGGGTGCCATGTGAAATGTCCGCACATATCATCGTCATCATCATCATCATCATCATCATCATCATCATCATCATCATCATCATCATCATCATCCCATACATGCATCACTCATGTCCTAAATGGTGGACACCACAGGTTCCCAAGTTGGCAATGCACACTACAGCATTTGATGAAACCATACACAGTGTACACACATATGTAATACAGTACACATAGTGTTAATTCGACACTTAGAGAATACTCTGGGACAAAGTACAATCTAGAAGATGTTTAATTGACTCTTTACGTGTTGAATTGACACTGCCAAATGTACTGTGTATCAGGCACAGTTCTTCCTTGTTGTTTTTACACCCACCCACACAAAGGTCAAGGGTCAGGCTTTTGTGCACTGAACTGAATATTTGCCGTCATTTGCATGAGGATAAATTCAAAGCTAAGGCTCGACTCACCTCCATCGGATGCTGCCAGCGCCTGTGAAAAAACAAAAGTGAAAGGTTTTCAGCGCGGCACACATTCTCAAAGGCACACGGAGGGACGGCCCATAACAGGAAGTATCCCAATAAGCGTTAGAGAGTCTGGCTGGCTGCATGCGCACTCTCACCGCACACCACAGACACATCTGCGCAGCTCTGACTGCACTCAACATGACACAGTTGTGCTGGTGTCGAAACAGGGCATTTGGAACTGTATTGAGAAGCCCAGAACTGAAGGTGTGATGGTGTCACGCTCCAGAAAGAACATTTCAGTCAGAAAGTCCAGTTGGTCAAACTCAAACCCTGGATGAATCAGAGTCTTTCCAGAGAAAAGGACATTAAATCATCTAGTACTGGCATTACACATCTATAGTGGCCTTCCTTGTAATAGAAGCTTTATTGTACTTTAAAAAGAGAAGGTCTGAGGAAAGATTGTCCCCATAACGAAGACCATATGCCAGACAGCAGCACCGGCTACAGACGCCTCTTCAACAATGGCTCCTCCTCCTATATATGGTCTAGCTATCACCAGAGCCATTGAAGGGTTGGTGACATGATTCACATATTCAAATAATTCCAGGCAGCAGCTTTCTGTTCGCTATAGACTAACACAGACACTAGCACATAGTAGAGATGAATTACATTTACCTTTACCACAACGTCTGTGTTCTACACCCACTTCCTGGAACTATTGGAATGATGTCGATGGCGATCTATGTCTCAAAGGCTCCATGAGTAAAGAATGGAACACTGAAGTCAATGGGATTAGCCTACCTCCTACCTCCATGGTCTAGCTAGCACTACTCCGGGGTGGGGAACCTGTCTGGAAAACCTTTTTGTAAAGGAATCTTAGAAATTGCATATATTCAGGGGATCTAGATAAGGTAGGGTCTGATTTAGAGGTGGCTGCCTTCAATATAGGCCTAAAGTGCAGGGCGAAATCCGGGTTTGTGTTCATAGTACGGCCCTTGGAGGACTTTTATGGCCCTTGAAGAATTCGAATGAAAAAGGTTCCTCACCCCTGAGCTATATGATATCTTCTTATCTTGGATCTGCCCATTGCTGCTGTCTGTGATGCAGCAACATTATCATTTGCATGAAAGTCAGTCTAGCCAAACTGCCACTTCTCAATCGTTCTTCCTGGTTGATGAAAAATGAGGGAAAGCCCAAAATGCAACATGCAATGCAAAATGTGCAATAAGGTCTTTGTATTTATATCAAGTCAAGTCAAGTGGGTTTTATTGTCAATTTCTTTACATGCACTGGTCATACAAAGAATTTGAAATTACATTTCTTGCTTTCCCATACAGACATAGACTAATCTAGGTAAGGACATAGACAGTATAGACATAGACAGTACTTATACATGGACTTAAGACAGTATGGACATAGACAGTGCTCATACAGACATTTAAAGTGCAAGACTGGACAACAGAAGACTTGTAGAGAACATACATTAAGAGGTAATTGTTGTGCTTTTTTTTTTTTTTAAGCAGACAACTTAATTTCCTTTGGGATTAATAGAAGAACACTGCTCTACTCTACTAAATAAAAATAAATAAATCCGATGGGTTGCAGCTCTGTGCAGTAATACGTAGAGAAGGGGTGGGGAACCTTTTTCATTCGAGGGGCCACTTCAAATTCATCCGAGGGCCGTAAAAGTCCTCCGAAGGCCGTACTATGAACACAGAAGGCAGCCACCTTTAAAACAGACCCCACCTTCTCTAGATCCACCTCTATGGACATGAACACCTATTGGATTTAAACATTCCAGGTCATGCACATTTGAATAATAAGAGATGGCGTGATCAAAGGAGCCCAATACCCTATATCAGGGGTGCATAATTATTCGGCAACTTTGTTTTCAACTGGGAAAATGAGCCAAAAAAAGAGTCCTTTAGCGGCAAAACACTGAAATTATGTCGGGGGCCGGATAAAATGGCCAGTAGGGGTGGCTGATTTATTCATGAGTCACTACAAAGCCTGATCACTTGCTACCACGTCAATGGATAATACAACGGCAAAGCTTTCCACAGCCATCAGTGTTTCTGCAGCACAATACATGTATGTCTCTATTTTTTTCTATTGTTCAACAGTCCTACAATATTCATGCATCATGTACACAGTACACCATGACATTATGTTTTTTTCTGTAGGAAAAAGGAAATGTTTGGCAATTTAGATATCTCAAAGACACTCTTTGCCAGGGCCATCACCATTATGTCTTTAAAATGCATACTCATCACCGATGCAATTCTTTGGAAAACCTCATCACCTCTCTGAATGGATTCGCTTGAAAGCATTTGGAGGGTACAGTCAGAGACATAATGGTGGATTCCAACATTGTGGACCCCATACGTCTGGCTTTTATCCTGACACATTGTAGCTTTTTGCGCATTGCACTCTTGCAATCTTGCATATCCATATTGCCTTTTCAAATACCACCTGACATTGGCCTACCCTTCACGCAAAAGTCTGTCAAAAACAGCGCACTGCGCTCAACAGGAACACATTGAACGTCATTTTGCATAGAGAAGCAGCATTCAAAAAGAGGAACATGTCTTGTCTCCTCCTAAAAAGTTATTTTGAAACCCTGTTCATGAAAAAAGTTCAGATCCTCATCAGACTGAACGTCTAAATGAACGTAATTCTAGAGGGTTGAGTGACAAGGACATCTAGAGAGAACATTCACCTATTAAGTCGAGCATCCATACAAGATTTAATTTCAGGTCACACACACATTAATACACTTCCACATACCACACACACATACACCAGTAGACATAAAAAATACATAATATATGTGGTCAGACACACCCACAAACAGCCACATTTACCAGGAGAAGGACTAAAGAAATGGTTGCCGTACCTTGTGCCCATTTGAAATCCCAGGGTTGTTGAATTTCAAAGACATATTTCCAGTTTCATGAAAAAAGCCAGAGCTTTGAGGAGACCTCGAGACTCTGAGTCTTAAAATGTCTGTGCTTTAAGCTCACAGTCACTTCCTGCTCGGGCAGGAAGTCTTGCCATGGTGACATGCCGCAAGAGGATGTGTGGGCACTCTTCATAAACATACACACAAATCTCTTTGACCTTCAGACAGGGGCAAGTGTCGAAGGAGGAGAGTAAGGTGCACTACGCTTACAAGTATATTCAATGGATACTAGTTTGAGATTATTCAAATATTCAGTACAAACATGCAATAATCACAATAAGACATCTCATCATCCCAGTCTTGCATAGCTCACAATTACATGATGTGTTGCTGAAATGCTGTGTCATCTTAACCTCCAGACATACTGTACACAAGCACATATTTCAGAGGCTTTTTTTTTGCGCAAAGATGTTTTGCAAAGTAATTACAAAGAAAATAGGAATACGTTTAAAGAGCATTTACAAATTTGATCACACAGGGCAGTGGTTAAACTTACACAGTTAAATTAAAAGAAAAGTGGTTTAAAAGAGTGTCACCTTTGAAAAAGTGAGTGCTCGACTGCTTGTTGTGAGTGAGGCGCGTTCCCCAAACTTCCTCCGAAGAGACGCCCTCAGAGTGAAGTTACTGAAGCCTCGGGTGAGATCCTGAAGACTCATCCTCTAAGGATCACAAATGTACGATTTATACGTTGTAAATCCTGCCGCTTCAATTTAACAATTAGAGAGTACTCTGGGGATAAATACACTCTAGAGGATGTTAATGTCAATCAACTCTCTAAGTGTTGAATTAACACTGTAAGATGATGTACTGTTTGCAGCGCTGCAAAAGTTACAAATTGTCATGACATCCCAGTGCCACTTGACAGTATTTTAGTGAATGTCCAACTCCAATGTGTGAGCTGAGAGAGTTCCCTCCTTCCTCCTTACACAGGTGAGCCATGACAACATCCACAGCATTAATAAAGGCAATAAAAGTCTTATTGTATCTCAACACAATTTCATTAGTAATTGCAAGCAAGCAGCGGTCAGCGCTCAGCAATCACGCGACTTGTCCGATTTATAGCCTAATAACCAGAACACACAAACACAGATGGAAGGGAAGACAGATTTAGAATAGACAGATGGATGGAGGAGTAGAGGAATAGATGGATGGATGGATTGTGGTTACCTTTTCCCTACTTCTGGCTGTTGTTTTGTGTGCTGGATGGCCTTGCTGGTGGATGTTGGAAGCCTCCATAGTGGTGGCGAGGCAGTACATGGTGCGAGTGTGTGAGAGGCAGATTGTGTCTGGGGAGCCTACAGGAGGGGAGGATATGAGAAGGAGAGCAGGAGGAGAGCAGGAGGAGAGGAGAGGAGAGGAGAGGAGAGAAGGAGAAGGTGAAACTTGCAGCATACAAAGGCTATCACTAAGCAAACATCACCCCCTGCCATAAAACACAACCCCACATGGCATAAAAGCCACCGAATAAGAAAACACCAGTTGCAGAGAGAGAGAGAGAAAGAAAGAGAGAGAGAGAGAGAGAGAGAGAGAGAGAGAGAGAGAGAGAGAGAGAGAGAGAGAGAGAGAGAGAGAGAGAGAGAGAGAGAGAGAGAGAGAGAGAGAGAGAGAGAGAGAGAGAGAGAGAGAGAGAGACTGAAGTGGATAGTGATGACAGGAAAGTAAAAGTATGTCATTTTAATAAAGAATCAAGCATAACCAGGCTGTATCAAGCCATACTTCTCAAAGTGTTTGCAAAGCTATAAGGAGAAGAGAGTTTGTATCACTGCGTAAAGTCAATGGAATGATACAAAATGAGTCCGACCACTTTCGACCAGAATTTCAGTTTCCATAATAAAAGACTATATGGACTATCTGGAGCACACACAGATGTTTAACCCATTTTAGGCTAAGCCCTTTTTGGGGAAAGGTCCTCTGTCTATTGAAACCTAAATATCTCAACCTCTGAAGCACATTCAAACATGAAATAAGTTGCATGTAAAAGCTGGGACGTTCATTTGGCATTGGAATGTTTTCATGCAGTTCGAATATACCCACATTTGTAATTTAAAAAACTCAAATCTCAAGAGCCTGAATACAGCGTACATGTAGCTCCAGGCTAAAATGGGTTAAAGCCAAAGGTACAGTACAAGTTAAGGTTAAACACTTAACCTGTACATTTACTCCAAGTACACTGTCATCACAATACAATGACGTAATTTACAAGCTTTGAGGAATGAGGCCCATTCTATCGGTCATTGTATAGGGACATTTTACAGTCAGTAGTCAGGCAGGTAGGTAGGTAGGTCAAATACCGTTTTCACTGCCCACTTTGGCCTCAATAACATCTCAAAAATGCAAATACAGTGTGCTGTTCTAACTGCTATGAAATTCATTGTGTTCGGTTTTATATTTCTGCACGAGGGATCATTTGAATAATATCTCAGCCGTGGTGTATGAAAATGTAATGAAACCGCAAATTACTTATAGGCTTACAGGCATCTGTTTTATTACCCATATAGTCCATAAACCTCATTCCCATTAGTCTACAAAAAAATTTCATTCACATTTTAAATGCTCTAGTCGCTTTGCCCTGCGAGCACATACACAGATGTCTGAATGGGCTTGATAACGGTCCTCCTCAACCCTGCTCTGGACCTACCCCAGCAAGCTCAGACCAGCCGTCTAACCGGCCAACATTTGCATAACTGTGGTTAATGTGTTGTGCGACGGCAACACCTGTTCCCCCTACTCTCACCTACCTGTGACATCACTTGAGCTCTGAGAGCAGTGTGAACAAGCATTCCGCTGTCCCTCATTGGCTGTCCAGACGGGTGCCGTTGGCAACACAGGCATCTGTGTTTTCAGCGCATCAGAGAGGAGGCCAAATGGAATAATGCAGAGTGTGCTCACTGAGGCTGACACAGAGCCATGGATCACTCCAACTCCTGTTGGATACAAAAAAGGTGCTTTATTTCGTTTCCATCATGTTCAGTGTTCAATGTTTCTCTGCTTTTTCAACATATTCATGTTATAGAGTAGATAGTAGATATCAATTATTGATCCCGAGCGAAATTAAGGTGTCAAGAAGCATACATACATAAATACAGAGGAAGACACACAGACATTACACACAACATTGCACATATATTCACCATAAATATATTCACAAGGTCAGGTCTCTCTATCCCACTCACACACACTCACCCACAACACATACACATACTTTCTTAAAAGTATATTAATATATACTGATTGACTTACTTGTTGACTTACTTACTTGTTGATGTGCTATTTTGAACGTAACTTTGAAGAAGCTGTGGATTGATGTCCTGAGAAAAAGTTTTCATTTCAGCGCAAACCACTTGTATGTTCATCATGTTTTTTTCTGTGTGAAGTGGAACAGGGCGAAGATGAAGTTTAATCTATCAGGTTTCATCACTCAAGGCGGTAGCACTGCAGATGACAGTCATATCAAAGTGTCATAACATCAAACAAAACAGTGATGAGAGAAAAGACACAATCACAAATAACCACAACAAAAGATGTGTTTCTCTCTCGCTATTCCAAAACAACTTCAAGTCTTCTTCAGTGAGAACACAGGTCAAACTCTGAGTCAATTTCATCTTCAAGTTGTTTCAAGTTGAAATAAAAAAGTAGCTTGTTGGGGCTTGTCTTAGTACAAAACTTGTCATCGCTGATGAATTATTTTATCCATCACTACATGACAATAAATATCTTGTAGGTCTATATTGTGTCTATACTCTAGACATACATTCTGCATGTACTGTACATGTATATGGCTTGAAACTCCCCAGGAGCAACAAGCAGCATCTATGAATACATGTTTGTGCTGGAACCAGTTTGATGCATTGGTTGCTCCTTAATGCATGTCGTACTTGCAGTGGCACGCTGCAAATAGTCATTGAAAAGTTACCATTGTACTACAATACTACAACATAACACAGGACCTTTAGTAATGCACTACGACTTGGTCATTGCCATTTTGTTAACACGTCTTGTCTTCACGGGCTAAAGGATAAAGAGAAGGGTGAACTCTATCTCCCTCTGCTGTTCAAGACAAAGGTCTGACACAAACAAAAAGACAGGGAGTGCGTTGCAATATGCGATCTTGCCTCCTCCACTTGCCTCCTCCACTTGCTTCTCTCCTCGTACCAGGAAGTAATATGTCATGATGACATCACTGACAACAGCATTATATTTCAATATCTTGCAAAAGCTCAATTGTAGAGTCTTTTTCTCATTTGCAATTGGGATGGTGAATGAAAAAAAGTCCCTCAAAAGTTGTTGTGGCTAGGCTGACAGCTGGGAAACTTTATAGTTTTCTCCACGGAGGAGGGGCCAGGAGGCGGGACGAGGAGACAAGCGCAAGTGGAGGAGGCAAGGTCGCATATTGCAACGCACTCAGGGCCTCATTCCAGCCTGCATTTTAGGCCTGCATCTGGGCACATTAGACATAACTGGGGGAAGGACCCCAGAGTCTACTATGTAGCATAACAGATGGTTATGTTCAAGTCAGAGATGACAGATGGTTATGTTCATGTCTGAATTAAGTCATGTTAAAGCCAAACTCATAGATTATCGTATGATGTGGATCACATTGTGTGTGGAGAGAGAGAGAGAGATAGAGAGAGAGAGAGAGAGAGAGAGAGAGAGAGAGAGAGAGAGAGAGAGAGAGAGAGAGAGAGAGAGAGAGAGAGAGAGAGAGAGAGAGAGAGAGAGAGAGAGAGAGAGAGAGAGAGAGAGAGAGAGCTGCCTGTCTGTGACAGTGTGACAGAGTGCTGTGAGATGTCTGTGGCTTCTTCTTCTTGTGTGGCAGGTGGTTGGGAGGGATAATCCAGGTAAGTCTTTAATGCAGCAGAGAGGCGGAGGATATGCAGACAATGGCCTATGGGGTTGGAGCGGAGGAAGGGGAGGCAAGGCAAGGCAAGGCAAGGCGGGCAGGAAGGAAGGAGAGGCATATGAAGAGATTGCTAATTGAGGCCGGCTAATCCTGCTCCGTCCCGTCCGAGCCTCCACACTCCTCTCTCTTCCTCTACTCCATCCGAGCGGCGACCCGTCTCCGGTCCTGAAGCCAGGGCGGCTTGCAGCGGTCGCTGGTTTTCATTGTTTTGAGGGGAGCACCAAGGCACTCATTGAGGTGGCTGTTGGCACCTTCCATTGGAGATAGCGCTGCTCTAACCAGCTGGGACTGAGCATAGAATGTAGCTTCGCTCCTCTCTCTCTCCCTCCCTCTGAACCACCACTGCCTGCTCCACTAACACCACACCATGGGGGAGACACAGAAGGTAGGCATGGTACTGTGGAGGTACTTAACACTTTTTGAATTGTCCTCTGTTTTCTCAGGTTGTCTCTAGTATGTCTGTATGTGGTATGAATGTTTGGTAGAAGTCGTAGATTGTAGAAATTGCTCAGGGCACCCACTGCTGTCAGATACTGTTCAGGTAGTTGTTCACGGTTGTCCGTGCCAGTGCAGAACATTCCATTCTTTCATCAGCCTTCCTCAATGCAGGGGTTTATCCACATTCAGGTTGAATGAGATGCAACCTCAAGGGGTCTTTTGTCAGTTTGTGGGGGGACCATGGCTGTTGAAGAAGTTTGTTGTCAGTTGACAACACACTAATAAGTGTTTACCATGGTCGAATGCAGTTGATAAAATACATACATTTTTGATTAGGTCCCTATAGCCATTTGTTTTTTTTCTTGAACATGCTGACAAAGACCATCTGCGAGAGCCAGGTTAGACAAAGACCCCTAGTACCTGAACTTGTTGACATGTGACCTTTGGCCTGATTGTGTTTCAGGGCTTGTTCTCGGTCATTGAGAAGCTGAAGGGAAGCACAGAGTTGGAATTCCGGATAGTTCTTCTCGGTCTGGACAATGCTGGAAAGACCACGTTACTCAGACAACTCGCCTCAGAGGACGTTAGCACCATCACACCTACGCAGGTAAGGCAGTGGCGGCATGGGTGCTTTTCAATAGTCATGGGCCGTCATGGGTAGTCTGGCTTTGTCCTCCGTAAAGCTCCAGTCAACTCACATTTCCCTGCATGATATGTCTGGCTCGGGTCTTCTGAGAGGAGCTTACTCGTGTTGCCAGACAACTGACCAATTGGCAAACATGGGAGGGGCGAAAATTGGGTTAAATCAGGTGCACATTTAAAAGCTCAACAGAGTTTGGCCCTCCTGACAATTATCATTTTGTCAATCTAGCCATTCCAGACCCTTTGTACGAATGAAATCAGTATGAGGGTATGGTAAGACATGGCTAGGTCATGTGCTCAGCAGTAGTGGTGTGCATTCAGAATACTATATGAATGCTGTTTGATGGAAGGTCTGTGGCTGGTTTGTGCTCCATGGCCCGTTGGTACCCTTATTCTCAAGCAAGGAAACCATCCAAAGGTACCGGTAATCCAAGTAAAGGAAGGATGAATCATCGCACACTGGTATTCTTTGCTGGTAGTTTATTCGGTGAACAACGCGTTTTGCTTTTGCTTCATCAGGTTCAACAGTGAACCTTAAAGAATACCAGTGTGCTGTGTCATCCGTCCATTACTTGGATTACTTTTACTGCACATCACCAGCACCTTGACAGTGGACTCTACTTTAAAAAGGTTCTGGTAACTTGCCCTTTCCCATGTGAAAATAGGGCACCAAAATGTGGTATCACCAGCAGTTACAAGTGAAGTCTAATTTCAGGTTGGGAAAGTCCTGTGGCCTGTTGCTATATAAAAGCATAAAAGCATGTGGTCTGTCAGGCCTGGTGTGATGTTTCTTCTGTCAGTATCAATTGACAATGCAGTCAAAGAAGTGAAAGAGTTAAAGACACACTTTCGAGGTAAATGGCTTAACATGGTGTTCTTATTGCCTGTTGGAAAGACTTTCCTCTTTTACTATTATTACTTCCATGTGCGACTTTAGCACGGCAACACTTCATTTTAAGGGGGCTTTGATTACAGTGTACTTACTCATGAGGTACAGCGGAATAACTGGTGTAATCGCATGTAAGTACAACTGTAGTACATGCTATTACACATATTTTGAGTGTATCTACATACCTCAATAACAATAATAACCATAATGCCCTATGAAGTTTGCCAAAGTGACACATTCTTTCAGGGAGGCAAAGGGCTGAACTGAGGCCCAAGGCACCCTAGGTATTTAGATAATACACAAAAATGCATGTTGTGAGTATGATGTCATAACATACTACAGTTGTACTTACATGTTATTAAACCATTTACTACACTGCACCTGTTGAGTAAGTACACTGAATGGTCTCTTAAAATTGAAAAGAAACCTGTATCGATTGTAACAGCATCCGAGACACGTGATGGCAGTGCATCTATTGTAAGAACTGGGCTCAAAGGTCTCAGCTTTGGCTGACAGTAATGGAGTCACTGTCAGGTTACTCAGCCAGCTGAAGCTAACCTGAACCCAATCAGTTCCTTGAAATGACTAAAACTGTCTAAAAATCAGACAAAATTGACTCATCATTTCAAGTGAACAACAAAGTTATGCTTTGACCTACTTCTGGAATAAGTATAATTATTCACTAGGGCAACTGTAGTGTCTCCTACAACTGTGAAATCGAGGCTAATCAGCATTGCCCTACTCGTTGGTCGATTAGCATAATTCTGCTCTAGGAGTCCACACATGAACCCAGAGCAGATCTACAGTTTGTGGAGGTACAGCTCCACGGTATGCTAAGTTTGGAGTCGCAACCGTGAATTTAATCCTGCTGTTGAAGATTAGCTAGCCCATGAAAGTCGGGGGAGGCCGTAGGCATAGGAGGCTGCTTAAAGACAGAGTAAAAATAGAAGCATGTTTAAAGCACGGTCACAATGCCATTGTGTCTCTTTCCTTGCCTGATTATCGCCAGACTATACCACAAGTGTCCTTCAGAACGGAATGATCGGGCAAATCAGCATGGGATTTCCCAGGCTATCTCTTTCCATGACCATGGCCCTCATTGAGGAGCCCTAGGCCACCTCAGTGGGGCGATAAACAAGTGACTAGAAGTTATTTTTGTGTTAAGAACGCATATCAAGGGTGAAAGGAATGTAGCTAATATTTTGTCTTTCCCGTCAGGGCTTCAACATCAAAAGTGTGACATCACATGGCATGAAGCTCAATGTCTGGGACATTGGAGGACAGAGAAAGATCCGTACTTTCTGGAATAAGTACTTGGAAAACACAGACTTGCTGGTAATGTGGCAACATTTCTCTGTCAAAGTCATCCACATACTCATATTATGCATATTAAAACCAAAGATGTTTTAAAATTCTCCCCTAATGTAACATGCTCTCCAACCCATTTTCAGATTTATGTCATTGACAGTGCGGACAAGAAGAGGTTTGAAGAGACTGGAGTGGTAAGGCAACAGCATGTTTCAACAAATGGTCATCTGTGCCAATCAATCATAGAACATTAACTTACCCTAACGTCTACTCGTCTTCCAGATAGCCGATGATCCTTGCTCTTGTACTTGCAGGAGCTCTCAGAGCTGATTGAAGACCAGAACCTGAAGGGTGTACCCATACTGATCTTTGCCAACAAGCAGGATCTGGCCACCGCATCGCCTGCTAGTGAGATCGCAGAAGGCCTCAACCTCCACACGTACCGTGACCGGGAATGGCAGATCCAGGCCTGCTCTGCTGTGTCTGGCGAGGGAGTCCAGGTGAGACAAGATAGCCATCACTGTACAAAAATTAAAAAAAAAATCAAGTGAGTTAAACCTGCAAATGAATGTTCTGTCGCCTCACAAACACAAGTCAAGCTGATGTTCATCGCACTTTCTACTCAGGGGTGAATTTCTCAAAACCAAAGTTGCTTACTACATTAGTTACTTCGTTGCTTTCAATGCATTTTCCCATTGGCAACTACCGAAGTTGCTAACAGGCTAACAACTTCCCTTTTGAGAAACTCACCCAAGAAATGTATATTTCATACTCATTCTGTATATTTCAATGCAGCAGGTGGGATTACATTTGCAAGGTTAACAAATCGCTGTTTACAGTGTGGTGTTCATGGTCAAGATTGTTGGGTGGTTTTCATTTTAATTTTTACTACGGACAGATCTCAAGATTGTATGCACAATGCACAAGATTAAATAAAAAGTAAGGTGAGGGCATATGGCCACAGAAAGTGTATTGGCACAATGACATCTGCTCACAGATGTCAAGCAGCCAGCGAGAGTCAGAATCTGTTCCATTGGCAAGGGTATTGCAGTAAGGAAGTTAATTTACATCCCAGATTAGTTAACTAAGAGACTCTTCTAAAAATCGAATAATGTCTTCTTGCTGGCAGGTTTACAACTTGCTAATTTAACACACCCAAGTATGTATTAACTACCTCTGCTTTCAATAAAATCATCTGGCAACATTCACAAGAAATTTGCTTCATCTCAAGTCGGTCTCCAACATCAGAAACGATGTAGACAGTAGTCAGTGGTGGGCAGCCACATGTACATGAAAGGGGGCAAAAATATGGCGTCTTCCTCAGCACCGTTGTTAATCACCTCAGTGCTACACAGTGAAGGCACAGTGTTAATTCAACACTTAGAGAGTTTTCTTCTAGGTTGTATTTTGTACCAGAGTACGCTTTAATTATTGAATTAACAATGTATGTTTTTAGTGTGTAATGCTATCTGTAGCATGGGAGACTACAGGCCTGGGCTGTGTTTCTCAAAAGTGCAGTTGTTAGCCAGTTAGCAACTTGGGTATTGCCAATAGGAAATTGCAAGGAAAACAACAAAGTAGCTAATGTAGTTAGCAACTATAGTTTCGAGAAATGTACCATGTGCTGTGTGTCATTAATCTCACTTGAGTCTCATGCTACAGCACAATATGGATGCTCTAACAAAGCTCAGCATGAGGGAATCACATTACTCAGTTTTAAAGACATGCAGTGTTAATTCAACACTTAGAGAGTGTGCATCAACATTTATCATGTTGAAATTCCACCACCACAACTGTACTTTAGTGTGCCCAAACGAGTATGTTTTTTCAGTCATACATACTGTATGTTTGGCACAGACAATAAACCTGAGATTCAAGTTACAGATAAAATGTCAGTTACACACCATTTTACCACCCCTGTTACATTGATTTGGTGCACTGTAATAAAATGTGTATCTTCTTACCATGGGTTAGGGTTCCCCATGGGTTAGGGTTATGGGTTGGTATGTGCTATGTAAGATGCACAGTGTGTGACGTATAGATTGGTCTTAAAGTGATCTGGCAAGTGTTGTAACTATTTTTGTGCTGTGTTCAGCATATATGCTTAATGTTCTTCCGTTTTCTCTTTATTACAGGATGGTATGAACTGGATCAGCAGCAACATTTGTAACAAGACGAAGTGAATGCATATTATTTGTCTACAATGTATGTGTTTTTTACTCGCTACACTTTGTTGTCAGAGTCGCAGACTATCTGTCAGTGCATTACGATTTTGTATGTTTTTTGTACGAAGCTCTCTCAGTTTGAGAACACTACCCAGCCATTACAATATGGAATGAAAGAGTCCACCAAACATACTGATATTTGGGCTAACATATAGTATTGAAACCAAAGCCCTGCCACACAGACAGTGGGGGGAGTGAGTGTGCACTTGTCTTTCCTCAACAGCTTGGGGAGGTCAGGTTTTTTTCTGGCCTTTTTTAGAATCTCACATGGGTGACTCTCCCTGTGCACAGATTTAGAACACTGTAAAAAACAGGCTGAATGTTTTTTAAATGGTAATATTTGAATGGTGTCAAATTCCAGTTTATCTCTCAAAAAAAGTGTATCGAAAATGTGTGTAGTCTAGTCTCCACTAATGTGTTGCTCTTTTACTTAATCCAGCCTTGACCTTCATTGCATTAGCATGTCTGATTTAATTAGTAGACTAGTTGTTTTTGTGACTGCACAAAAGACTGTAAAAGGCTGCATTGTTTAAGCCTGTACAATGACATTGTGTTGTGTTTTTGCCATGTTTGTTATTCAATGAAAGTAAATTTTGCTAGTTCTTTACAAGCTCCTTTTTCCATGTGGAATACTTCATTTCGATGATGTTGGGATAGACAAATTGACGTCAACATAGGCAGTCATTGTGATTTGTAAAAAAACAATTATTACTGCAATTCATCACTACAGTTGAATTTCAAGGATGAAGCCTATAATTACACAAGGTATTCTATAACCTCAGTCTTAAATAGCCTGATAGTCATACATGTAAATGATCAGGAAGATATCCTGTTAACTATCTCAGAAAACACAGCTGAGAGCATAAATTAAGGTGCCAGGAAAACAGACAGACTGACAGACCAAGACGAACGAAACGAAAGGAATAAGTTAAGTGAGAAGAGAAGGAGTCATTGCTGTCAACTGCCTGGGTGTAAAACCCATCGGAGGATCCTTCGCTCTGTCCTCAGAAGCCCAGATTTAGGTATGACTCAGGCCCTTGGGGATGCGCCTGGACCTTAGCCTACAGCACGGCATGTCTCTGTTCTCTCATCACCCCGGCCCGTGGATCAGGTTTTTATTGGGTAAGAATGTGGATCCACCACAGTGCTAATCTCCTGACCATTAGCTTCTTGCACACCACCACAGACTAAATTTAAGCTGCTGATCCAGAGACAATTTCAGCTGTAGCTGTGGTTCATTGGTGAAGTCTCCTGGGCAAAAGACGTTGGGCTGTAGCAAGGAACACATCAGTTACCCCAAGAAAGCCAGTGATAATACAGGTAAGATGCAAGGAAAACAGTCTGTTTTTTGACATCTAAAAAGAAAGGCAACACAAAGAAATTATTCAGATTGTATTTAGTGCATTGCCAAAAATAATATTACGCATGTATACAGAGTGTGCACAACATGAGTGACTTTTTGCCTTTTTTTGTATGATATCATATATCATTAATGATGGGATAAATTCTTGTTGCCCATGATGACACAAAAGAAGTCAAAATGCCAGTCCCACAAGCTGACGTGGAGAACCAGAGGAGACAAAACATTTTGAATGCCAGCGCCGAGATACAAGGAGGTACGGTATGGCACCGCAAGCACAACATCTATATCATTACTTAAGAATACACAGTAATTACATGGATATAACACTTAATATGTATTCACAGGAGTGTTTGGTATTGATGATACTTGTGATGATTTGGTAGATTTAAAGGGACACTGTGCAGGAAATGGTCAAAAAAGGTACTGCAATTATGCTGCTCATTGAAACTGGGCTGCCTATTGCCAAATTTGATCTTTACATGAAAGTTTACTAAGTAATAAACAAATATTTTCTAGTATGGTCCAAGTACAGTCATTTTTGCAGCTAAAATGGCTATTTTTGGAAATTCAAAATGGCGGACCATGGAGAAGACCCCCCTTTTCATGTATGAAAAGTGCAATTTTTCCAGTCATAATGAATACTTAGAATTTGATGCTGGTGGTAAGTATTCATGAAAAAGGTAACATTAGTGAATGGGCAGCATGGATCTGGAAATAAACAACTAAAAATCTCACACAGTGTCCCTTTAAAGTTGAATTAAATGAAATTATTATTATTATTACTATTATTATTACAAAAGAGTGAAAGAGACATGAAGTTAACTATGTAAACAAAGTAACACAGTTGCAGTCCTGGGCAATGAGTCACCTCCACGTGTGACTCCACGGGTAACAGCTATAGTCCCCTATGACTTCACACTCTCGATAGAAGGCTGTTTCAGTAGCCAAGTCACATAACAAAGTCACCCAATAGCCATGTCTAGAGAAACTGAGAATGATTCATTGCAAATTAATCCTCATAACACATGCCATTGAAATATAAAGCCATCAACCAATTATACACTGACAGCTCTGCATGTGACATGTTTCCATGCCTTAGTTGTCTTACTCAGATTATTTTATTATTTGTGTGTGTGTGTGTGTGTGTGTGTGTGTGTGTGTGTGTGTGTGTGTGTGTGTGTGTGTGTGTGTGCGTGCGTATGTGTGCGTGCGTGCGTGCGTGCGTCCGTGCGTGCGTGCGTACACAAATGCAAAAAATTGCTCAATGTCCTCAATAATTTTAAGTCACCTAAGTTGAAGAAGAAATATTTGCTATGGAAAATCACATTAATGAGTGGGGTTTTCAATTGCCAAGGTAACGTCTGAGTAACCTTAAATTCAACCTGGTCTCACAGAATTCCGTGAAATGAAAGGCCCCTTGGAACACAAAATCTGTGGCAGTGTCACAGATTTTGCAAACTCATCACAGAAAGCACTTTCATGACCCAATCATGGCATTTTAGCAAAATCTGTGAAACTGCCACTGATTTCATGTCTGGAGGGAACAGAATTCTATGGGTTCAGTTTTGCTAAATTTGGGTCTGTGGAAATTCCAATGTTGGAATGTTGTGTCTGTGGATATTTCAAATTGTCTGTGTTTGTGTGTGTGTGTGTGTGTGTGTGTGTGTGTGTGTGTGTGTGTGTGTGTACCGCAGATAATTTTAACCTAGGCAAGAAGATCAGCACTCCTCGAGATGTAATGATGGAGGAACTGAAACTGCTGTCCAACAGAGGCTCCAGGATGTTCCATGAGCGACTGAAGAGGGTTGAGAGGTTTACCCTGGAAAACGCAAACACACAGACTTGTGTAAGAGCATTTTACTCCCCTAGTGTTATTTTTATGTGCTGAGGAAGCACCCTGTGCATATCCCTATGGACTAGTATTTCATGAAAATATCACGTGCAAGCAGAAGCTCCGGAAAGCCCAACAAGACAGTAAAAGAGGCTTTAGAGACCATTGACGGGACATTGTTTCATTTCTTAGGGCATTAATAAGAGAAAATACTGACCTTACCCACACCACAACTCTGTTAAAGCACATTATGGTCTGAGCAGGATGGCAGTAAAGTAAAAAAAAAAAACCTCAATTAGAATGACATTTCAAGACCTCAAAAGTAGGCCCAAATAATCCCCTGGTGGGTTGACAAGATGCTTTGAAGAGTTTTTAGTGTCCTTCAACGTTCAGTTTCTTGCCCCCGGTGGCAGCGAGGTGGGATGTGCATGCATTTATTCTGGCTTAATTTCTGAGCAGGATGGTACTCAAGAGGGCATAAGTGGAGGACGGGGCAAGGAGTCAGCATTGACAGACTCTTCTGGGGCACAGAAAGGAGGAAAAGACGGAGAAGGAGATGGCCAGGGAAAAACAAAGAGAAAGGGCAACCCCAGCATTCTAGCTCCAGGTGAATATTATATTCTCACACTGCTGCTTCACTCTGATTTGAATTTATTCTTATCCATGACAAATGGTGTGTGACATTATTTTCAGACCATGAATTGTATTATTTCAACAGAGCTATAAAAATGGGCTGATGATTTTTTAAAGGTCTAATGAAATAATCATTACAGCAATGCCATTGAAATGAAAGAAAATACTCACTACCAGAAATATAAGATGCCATTGACATTTAGAAATGTGGTTAAGCACAAATATAAGATGAGTAATGTCCCTTTTCCTTTTCTTCCTTTCTAAGGTTACTCTGGGCCACTGACAGAGGTGCCTCATGAGCGATTCAACATCACCATCATCCCAAAGTCCTACTGCTCGCCTTGGCACGAACGGAGTGACGGTGACGCAACGGTGGCCGCCATCAGTGCCAACCTCCCAGACCCGCCATTCAAACGCACCCCCGCCAACTACAAATGCTTCAACAGGTTAGCGCACCACGGTAGGGACGAGACGGATTGGGGCAAACAATGTCCTGGGCATTTGGACCCGCCCTCACACAAAATCACCCCTACCCCCACCCACCCACACCTTTGTACTACATTCTGATTGGCTCAGTTCACTGTCTATATTGAACAGCAGCATTGGCCCTTGCGGACTGTTTGCCCACTGGGAACATGCCCTGTATGACAGATTACCAGTCCAGCCCTTTCACACACTACAGCATGGCATGTGTTTAATCTAACTCTCCAGACTACATGGCTTCCTGCCAAGAGAGGGGATAGAGTAGGTTAGTGTGTCGTAGGCTAAGGGAGCTCCCAGAAATCGTCTGCTATGTGAAAGGGTTCAGACTTAGCAGGACAATACTATTACATATACAGTACTACGTGTAATATAGACCTCAAAAGACCCTTTGCCAGTAGTGGGGAACCATTGTGTGTGTGTGAGTGTGTGTGTGTGTGTGTGTGTGTGTGTGTGTGTGTGTGTGTACGTGTGTGTTTAGGGAGATCTGAGGACTGTCAGTGGTGGGCTTGTGGTTGTTGTGCCTCGCCTTGACCAATCCTGCTCGCGTGTGTTTTTATCCGTGTGCGCAAACGCATACATCTCTGTGAATGTGTGCGTGTGTGTGTGTGTGTGTGTGTGTGTGTGTGTGTGTGTGTGTGTGTGTGTGTGTGTGTGTGTGTGTGTGTGTGTTAGGGAGGGTGGAGAGCGGCCAGTAGTGAGCTTGATGTTTTTCTGGGCCCATGACAAAATCATCTGTAAGGACCCCTCTTTCAATATATACAATGCAATGAGGGACAAATTCTGGGCCCCATCTCTCCCTGGGCCCTGGACAACTGACCCATTTGTACCTCCTTGTCGGTGGGCCTGTGTGTGTGTGTGTTAGAGGAGGAGGAGAGCGTGAGGTTGTTGTGCCTTGCTTTGGAGGAGCCGCTGACCTTAAATAATATAAATAATGAAATCCGAGTCCGACTGTCTCAACATACTCAAATTAGTCACAAGACTTTAAATAAACCAACCCTACTGCAAGGCCAACGGTATATTGGGCAACATTTGAAACTGTGAAATCACATACTGCAGCTCAGATTAATGTCACAGTCTTGGAAGAGGCTTGATCCTTGATTGGACACATCAGAAACCAGTCACTAATTTTAGTGTTGACAACTACAGCCAAATGAAGTAATTTCATCTATAGATACAGTAGTACATAGCTCAAATCCTCCGAGTACATTTCATCAGGTTCTACAGATGCTGTACACACTTCTATTCTCCAGCATTCTCAGTCATTATGGTGGTGTTTTTTCTTCTACATTTAAGAGTCAGGAATCCAAACGATAATTAACAGCCCCTAGCCTGAAAATGCTGTCTGTCTGCACTGTACCTGGTATGGGCAACTTATCCATCGGTATCCAGCTTTGAGCCCAGCCTGGACCATTCCCCAGTTCACCCCATCTGTCTTTCCCACTTATTTCCTGTCTCTCCTCGCTGTCTCTCTCTGTAATAAAGCCACAAAAAATGAATTAGTGAAAAAAAAATAATGAAATTTGAAAAATCCTTTCTGTCTGTCTGTTCCTATTCCAGGGCTCCGACGCCTTTCGAAGGAACAGCGGGCAGCGTGCGGACATTTCCCCTGCCGTGGTTCGAGCTCAACCAGGCCTACACAGAGTCCATGATGACCTGGGAGCGCATCAATGCCCGGCCCAGCTTCAACCGTGCCCCTCGAGGCTGGATCTCCCAGCGCTGTACAGTGGAGACCATCGACCTGTGAGGATTGGGGGGGAGAAGAGAAGCTGAAGCGCCCGAATCACTGGCCAAGCTCTGTGCCCCGCTAACCGACTGACAGTGGCCTGTGTCTGAGAGTACTTTCCAATACCCCAACTCCCGTCCTCCCCAAGCGCGCGTTGCCTCGTGAAGCAGTCACTAGACGTCATTGACGACAGGAGTTTGATTCAATATCTCGCAAACACACAATTGAAAGCTCATTTTCTCATTTGCAATCGGGATGTTGAAAGGGGAGAAGTCCCAAAAAAATGGTTGTTGTAGCTAGGTTGACAGCGGGGAAACTTTATTCGTTTTCTCCACGGAGACGGGCCCCATGTGAAGCGCCAGGCCACAAGCACTGGTCGAGGACAGGATTCAGGATATTGAAAAGAACCCTTGGCCTTTTGGGGTGGTTCAATTGAGGATTATGGCAGCAAAACAATACAATGCAACATGGCAGCTGATTTAAAGGTGGTGAGTGTAAGGGACCCAATAGGGGTTTTAAGAGAGGACAGCTTTTATGAAAGATGTTATTATGAAGAAAGCTTTTTACCCCACTCAATCTTAAATCTCCATATCATGACAAAGAAATCCAAGAAATTCACAAACTGGAAAATGTTTAATGTTTCAGTTTTCTCATGTACCAAAATGGTTTTACAAAACAATATACAAACGATTGGACATCTCACAAAGCATTGTAAAACAATGACTGGGTTGGTCAGGACAAGGCAGTATACAGCCATGACAATAGAATGGCAGCGACAGCTTCATACTGTGCAACAGATTGAGATCATACACTACACAGGGACAATGCCGCCACCTGGTGGACCACAACGTTTACTGAACTGACAAGAGTCAATTACACATTTCCGGTTTCGGTCTCTGATTGATTACTGTAACTAAGTGTATAATAAAGGAAAATCTCCCCTGACTTACATAAAAAACACACCATTGATGTGATGTGTGATCAATGTTCAACACTCTGGAACATCATCCCACTTTCCACTCTCACTCAAACAATAATCACATTAGAACAAACAGTTTGATGCAGAGGAATTGGTTGATGGTCATCATGTTCGACATGGTTTAAAAACTAAAAAAAAAGTACAAGACTTATCCACCTGATAAATCAAAATTTCAGTGTGCTTCTCCAACAGATAGAGGTAAGATTACTGTTTTTTAATTAAAAAAGAGACATTCCCTTATTGTAATAGGGAAATTAACAACAAATGGAAAAATATAATGTAATAAAAACCTCTAAAGGGCTATCATCAGATCTTTACCGGAATTCACAGCAGTGTTTCCCTAAATAAACGGCGCCTATGTGCCCCCGTGGCGAGATGCATGGGCGCCCATACGCTGGGGATCTTGGGATGGGTAGTGCACTGGACCTGGCATCCGCATGTGCATAGGAGGAGGGGGCATGGGACGACCCATGGGGTCCATTGCAGGGAACATTGGAGGACCAAAACCTGAAAAGAAAAAAAGAGTTTAGAGTGGTATGGGTATTCAGGTGGTACTCAGCAATCCTCACCAAACACTCACCTTATTGCTACACAGCAATAACCGTTATGAAGACATATGAAGGTGATGACAAAACATCTCAGATACCATTTTTATACTCACAATATATATTTTTTTACCTTCTTTTATGGGCAGTGCATAGCTAACAATAGCAAAAATGAAAATAAGAAACTACAAACAAAATATAAAAGCTCAGGCAGCAGAGGTAAACGTCATCCTGTGCCTGCATTGCAATTGATTTTGGATTCAGGTTATTTCCTGGATGCTACGCACAAAAAATAATTTCGTTATCACCCATGTCTGCTGTACATTCTTAAATAAAACACAGCAAACAAAGACCATGTACACAATTAGCCGGATGAATATAAATATACACAGCCGACTTCCCTTGTCGTCATGGTAACTGAGTGACTATCAGCATATTTGAAACTGCTCGTGTACATTTTAGACACAACAATACAACAGTGCATCAGTTTTAGCGGATGCTTTTAGCGATTTGTAAATGAGGACAATCAATAGCAGACAATAAGTGCCAAGTATAGTGTACAGGCCAAGCGGGTTTAGTGCTTTCACAACAGTCTACTTATTTTTTAAGGCAAAGTGTTCAGTGTTGGAATAACCTGAATACCATATTGAACCAGATATGTTTACATCGCAGGCCTATTTTTTTTTTAACAATTGACTTTTTGTGCCTCCCCCCCACCCAATCAGTGGTAAGGCAGGCTTTGGCCATGTCTCAAACAGCTAAGGCACTGTAGTGTTACGCTGGGTCCCTGGGTTTGAAACCAGCCTAAGATCATTCCCCAATCCTCCCCTGTCCTGTCTCTATCCCACTGCTTTCCCGTCACCACCTTCACTGTCCTGTCTCAGATAAAGGGCAGGCAGATGGTCCGGACCGCAGCCTTACCTGGTGGTGCGGGCATGGAGATTCCTGGGGGTGGGGGCAGCCCCATGTTCATGACAGCAGGAGAGTTGCTGGGGCCCAGGTTGAAGTAGTTGGCCGGGCCATCCTCTTCTGATACAGGGGGCGGCGGCAGTGGCAGGGGTAGTGGCAGCGCTTCAAAAATTAAAAGAAACAAAAATGATTAGACATTTTAGTTCAGTGTTTATGAAGTCATTTATTGTTCCGTGACATCCCTTTGGAAGACTTAACATTTGTTTATAGTAGAGATGCACCGGATCCTGATTTTTAGGATCCTGCCGGATACCGGATCCACTGCTTAAAGGATTTATCCGGAGTTGGAACAAGTTTGCCTGATTTTTGCATGTTTGGGATGAAATACAGTCACTCTAGAGCTACTAGCTAGAGCTACTCTACTACCTTGAGAATATCTAAATTACGGTCAAGACAACTATTTGACACTAAAGTCCACCAAGTAGATTGCCGAGTGCGTCGCACCATCAGCTGTGGTTACTCGCTATGGAAATAATCATAGCTGATGATGCGACGCACTCGGCAATCTACTTGGTGGACTTTAGTGTCAAATAGTTGTCTTGACCGTAATTTAGATATTCTCAAGGTAGTAGCTTCACAAAACACATTCTGCAGACCTTTCAAGAATACATGAAGGGCTTTGGACACTTCGGTTTATGTGTGGATACCCTCAACATATTATGAGGTACGTGTGACGTTGTTTTGAGCTGTGCAAGACTTTAAAATGTTGTGTTTTTGAAATGTGTGTAACCGCCGAAAAACGATGCCCGCATCTTTCATATTGCATAGCTGATATGGCTAACGAGGCTAACGTGATATTATCAAACTTTCTCAAAACGCATCCTTTTGCCTTGATTTTGATCTAGAGTGACTGTATTTCATCCCAAACATGCAAATATCAGGCAAACTTGTTCCAACTCCAGATAAATCCTTTAAGATCCCGCCAGATCCGGAACCGGATACCGGATCCTACGAAAGGTTGAAACGCATAGCCAACTCGCACACGTGGTCTCTTTTTTATTATGTTGCCGCAAACTATTTTTAAGACTCATTGGCTTACTGCCACACTGCCTTCAATGGCCGCTTCCAAAGGGCTTTCACTCCATGCAGCGATTGGGGTTGTGAAAGACTGACTGAAAAGCCTAGGCTACGTAAAAAGTAGAGATGCCCCAGATCCTGATTTTTAGGCAACTGCCGGATACCGGATCCACTGCTTAAGATCCTGCCGGATCCGGATAGTCTGAAAAACCCTATTATCCTGCCGGATCCGGAACCGGATCTTGGATCCTGTACATCTCTAGTTTATAGTCTTTATAGAGTTATTTACAGTGCCCTCCATAATTATTGGCACCCCTGGTTGAGATGTGTTTTTTAGCTTCCAATTATTTTATTTTTTTCCTAAATAATATGGGACCTTAATGGAAAAAAAGAGAAAAATCCAACCTTCAATACAAGTGCATTTATTCAGTGGGGAAAAAATCCCACATAAAGAAATAATTATTTGACATCAAATAATGTGTGTCACAATTATTAGCACCCCTGGTGTTAATATTTTGTACAACCCCCTTTTGCCAACAAAACAGCACCTAATCTTCTCCTATAATGTTTCACAAGATGGGAAAAGACAGAAAGAGGGATCTTCAGCCATTCCTCTTTGCAGAATCTCTCTAAATCATACAGAGACCTGGGTCCTCTCCTCTGTACTCTCCTCTTCAGCTCACCCCACAGGTTCTCAATGGGGTTGAGGTCAGGGGACTGAGATGGCCATGGGAGGAGCTTGATTTTGTGTCTGGTGAACCATTTCTGTGTAGATTTGGCCATATGTTTAGGGTCATTGTCTTGCTGAAAGACCCAGTGACGACCCAGCTTCAGCTTTCGGGCAGAGGGCAACAGATTTTGATTTAAAATGTCCTGGTATTTCAAAGCATTCATGATGCCATGCACCCTAACAAGGTTCCCAGGGCCTTTGGAAGCGAAACAGCCCCACAGCATCACTGACCCACCCCCATACTTCACAGTGGGTATGAGGTGCTTTTCAGCATGCACATCTTTCGTGGTACGCCAGACCCACTTAGAGTGTTTTGTTGCCAAAAAGCTCAATCTTGGTCTCATCTGACCAAAGCACACGGTCCCAGTTGAAGCCCCAATACCGCTTGGCGAACTCCAGACGCTTGCGTTTATGATTGTGAGTGAGGAAAGGTTTTCTCCGTGCATGCCTCCCAAACAGCTTGTTGGCGTGTAGACAGCGCCTGATGGTTGATTTGGAGACTTTGTGACCCCAGGATGCTACCATTTGATGTAATTCTGTAACAGTGAGCTTTGGAGATCTTTTGATTTCTCTTACCATCCTCCTCACTGTGCGTGGTGGCAAAATAAACTTGGGTCCTCGTCCAGGCTTGTTTACCACTGTTCCAGTTGTTTTGAACTTCTTAATTATTCCTCTCACAGTGGATATGGGCAGCTGCAGTTGAGTGGCAATCTTCTTGTAGCCTCTGCCTGACCTGTGAAGGTCGACGCACATCTGCCTCACTTGTATGCTGTGTTCCTTTGTCTTTCCCATGTTTAAGAGTGGATAAGAGAAATGGCCTCGGTGTCACGTCATATTTATACCCCAGGGAAACAGGAAGTGATGAATTACTAATTAAATGTTCCTACATACTCTGGTAAACTTTGTAAACTACTGTAGAAATGACAGAAATGCTTCAATTATATTCATTTCCTGGGAATTGTTAAGGGTGCCAATAATTGTGGAACAGGTGATTTAATGAAAAATAATTATTTTTTAGTCAGGGATTTTTTTATTTTCTTACAATTCATTTGAGTTGAAGGCTACATTTTCTTACAATTTTCAGTGTGACAGTATTCTTCTGCAATAAACACTGAATTTATTTTAAGGCTTTTAACGCATCTCAACCAGGGGTGCCAATAATTATGGAGGGCACTGTAGATCTCTTTTTTGGCTCATTTTCCCAGTGGAAAACAAAGTTGCCTAATAATTATGCACCCCTGATATAGGGTATTGGGCTCCTTTGATCACGCCATCTCTTATTATAAAAATGTGCATGACCTGGAATGTTTAAATCCAATAGGTGTTCATGTCCATAGAGGTTGGTGACAGAAAATATGCATGGACGATATGGTCAAAAAACATGTGTGCCTAATAATTCTGCACACTATGTATTAATTTGCATGCACCTTTAAAGAAGCATCAACCAAATTTATTTCATTTCTACTTGTAAAATACAACACCATAAACAAATACAGACAGTTGTTTTCTGCACAGGCACGGCAGGTCATCTGAAAGCTAATAGAGTGGTTGTTTGGGGACAGCCAGCGCATGTCACCTCTACTTACCTCCAGGGAGTCCAGGCACGGGCTCCAGTCTCATACCACTTTCAGCTACCCCCTCTTTCTTCTCTACTCGAGCACCCTGAGACCTAGGAAGGAAACACGCACACACACAAATGAACAATCCTGGTAATACACACACACACAGACAAACAAACATAAACGAACAACCCTGGTCTCTCTCACACACACACACACACAGTTCTGTAGGTGTCAGAGTCTGACACATAAAAATGGACAAACACAAAGTGCTTACTTCCAAGGTAAACTGTGGTTTCACATGCCCACAAAGTATTCTAAAATAACACGTCTTCCCCGGCGGACAGGTGTGTCCTTTTCCGTCCTCAACTCACCTGCCCCACTTGACGTTGAGTCTGCGGCCGTGGACGATGAGCTTGTTGAAGGTCTTCTCGGCGGCCGCCTCTGCGGCCCCGCGGGTGGCGTACTGGATGAAGGCACATTGCTGCCTGGGCACCACCGTGATGGTACGGATCTCACCATACTGGTAGAAGTGGTTCCTGCACCAGAGAAAAAAACATGCAGTATAGCTTTACTTGTCTCCCCAAAACTGGTAGAAGTGATTCCTGGACAGGGACATTAGCAAAAAAATACACCTTTCACTTTAGGGTCATTCCATGTCAATTCACATGATTCCCTAGAATCCCCCCAGACCGACCCTCTCCGATTTACCCGATATCTCACATACAGGTACCTTTTGATGTCAATTGAAAGAATACCAAGTATTAGCACCCTACGTCCAACGGTTGCGGAGATCAAGCCCTCCAAAGTTGGGGTGCCATGCCCACTTTTCAAGCCTGTGAATTGCATACAAAATTTACATGCAGATTTAGACACCTCTGGTTTTAGTTTGAAGGAAGATACAGGCCTAAAAATCACCATGGCCCCTCAATATGACCCTGTCTACCAGATGATGTACTTACAAATGGCATGCCTTGATTATTTTTGGCTATATTAAGCCTTAAAAACTGAATTTGTGAAACGCGTGTTGAAGAGTCTTGCCATTTTGGGGCTCCATATCTTGGAAACTATGTATGCTTTGGGAGTTATAATTGATTTTCCATCATATTTGGGAACTGTACAGTGTATTCCGAAAAATGTAGGGCGCTCAGACTTTAAAAGATAAAATGGGAGGGACTCAAAAACAGCTTTGGGACAAAATGACCTTACGGTACCCTCTACTTCAGGCCTCAAATTAACCATGTGGGCACTTGATGAGTGGAACGCCCTTTTAACCCCATGTACAGTAGCACTGTATCAAACATTCAAGCTTGGAAAAACTTTGTTTTTCAAAGTTCTTCATATTAATCTTGGCCTTCAAAGTATATGTTTTTCTCTATATCTTATCACAGTGTCTGTTTTGTCTGCTGCCATCTGCTGGTCTAAAAAAGTAACAATAGCGTAATGTAAGAAAACAAAAGGGGCTGGAAAACCTTACCCGTAATTTACCAATAAAGCACTGTAATTATTATACAGTATATTGCTATGTACTAATTCTGATTTTAACAAGCATGATGAATAGTAATAGTTTAAATAATTTCCTAAGTGTGACTGCTTAATGCTCAATCATGATGCCAGTCCCAAGATGGCCTCACCCTGCACTACATTTCTACCAGACATGGGGGTGGGGGTGTCCTGTCAGAAATGTAATCATAATTGAGCATTCTGCATAATGCTCGTTAAAATCATAATTAATATATAGCAATATACTGTAGAATTAAAGTGCTTTATTGGTAGCCTAGCGAGCTCAACCCCTAGGGGCGTCTAGATTTCTAGGCTACTTTATTGGTAAATTATGGGCAAGATGTTCCAGCCCCTTTTGTTTTCTTACATTACACTGTTGCGTTTTTTTGACCAGCAGATGGCAGCAGACAAAACGGACACTGTGATAAGACATAGACACAAACATATACTTTGAAGGCCAAGATTAATATGAAGAACTTTGAAAAACAAAGTTTTTCCAAGCTTGAATGTTTGATACAGTGCTACTGTACATGGGGTTAAAAGGGCGTTCCACTCATCAAGGGCCCACATGGTTAATTTGAGGCCTGAAGTAGAGGGTACCGTAAGGACATTTAGTCCAAAAGCTGTTTTTGAGTCCCTCCTATTCCATCATTAAAAGGCAGAGTGCCCTACTTTTTTTGGAATACACTGTACAGTTCCCAAATATGATGGAAGATCAATTATAACTCCCAAAGCATACATAGTTTCCAAGACATGGAACCCCAAAATGGCAAGACTCTTCATCACGCTTTTCACAAATTCAGTTTTTAAGGCTTAATATAGCCAAAAATAATCAAGGCATGTTATTCGTAAGTACATCATCTGGTAGACAGGGTCATATTGAGGGGTCATGGTGATTTTTAGGCCTGTATCTTCCTTCAAACTAAAACCAGAGGTGTCAAAATCTGCTTGTAAATTTTGTATGCAATTCACAGGCTTGAAAGGTGGGCATGGCACCCCAACTTTGGAGGGCTTCATCTCTGCAACCGTTAGACGTAGGGTGCTAATACTTGGTATTCTTTCAGTTGACATCAAAAGGTACCTGTATGTGAGATATCGGGTAAATCGGAGAGGGTCATGTGGGGAAGGCGTGTGAATTGACATGGAATGACCCTTTATGGGTTGGAAACCCTGAATTCTTTCGAACTGAATGGATAAGGTCATTGAAGAAAAGTTAAATCCATTCCAAAATATTAACAGCAATTCCATTTTTTCCACTTTATTTATAGATACAATGAACCCAATGATGGAGTCTAAATATTTTAATGTCTCATAATTCATATCTAGACGATTATTGTTTTCCAATGCTCTTTGTGAAATATGTGGAGCCAGAAAAAAACTTTCAAACAACATCAAAGCCATCTACTGTTTGACTTCAATTGATTGACATAATCATGGATGAATGAAGTGACCTACTCTCTGCATAAAAACGTTATGCCTCTTTTCCACTGCAGGTTTTCTGGTAGGCCTACAGCTTGACACGGCCGCCATTTTTTGCTCTCGATCGTGCGTTAACACAGCTCAATCGAAGAGCAAAAAGTGGTGGCCAAGTCGCGCTGTAGGCCTACCAGAAAACTGGCAGTGGAAAAGGGGCATTTGTCTGTTCTCTCCCTTAATATTGGCGTCCCATTCATGCAAATGGACTTGTGGGGTCCCACCATGCCACTATAAAGGCACACCAAGTTTAATTTAAATTTGCGTCAGTCAGGACCCAAAGTGTCTGATTTCACACGAAATGACCCACCTGAGTTCTGAGTCTGTGATACTGTCTCCCAGGCCGCCTATGTAGAGAGTGGTGATGCTCCTGTCCTCTGGGGGATCCAGCCTCGGCATAGTGGACGCCCGCTTCAAAAGTTTGTCTGCCACCGGGTCGTTGATGCCATAGTAACGGTCCTTGATGTTCTGGTCGGCCAGAGGATCGTCTGGGTCGGTTGGTTTCTCATGTCTGTTGTCAGAAAAAGCAAAAGTAACAGGCGATGAGCCCACTGGATATACAACACAAGTAATGTCAAGTGGGTTTGCATTGTCATCTCAGCCATGGATATACGCAGTGAGGGGATTCAACATTTTATATGGCATCATATATTGGTGATACAAACATCTGTTGAACACAGTATGGATGTTAAATATTGCTGGCCCTCACACTACTGTGGACCACACATGTACGTTGTGCACAAACAAACACTCCAGGACAACTGTACACACAAATGCCAGGCATATAAAAACAAAACTTGCATGGAGCAAAACATTGCTAGTACCGTAGTAACAGCCACACTTTGTCAAGGTTTGAAAAATTGTTTAGGTCACACTTCCCTTACGACAAATGCTTCTGATGGTGATGATGAAAAGTTAAGCATGTCACCAGTGCTGTGTCAAGTGGAGAAGGGAGTGGTCTGGTACTACGCATTCCTTATAACAGGGTTGTCAAACATAAGACCCGGAGGGTGAAAGTGGGCCGCCAGTTGGTTTAATATGGCCTCAGACTTTTAGAGCGAGAAAAAAATGTAATGTTAAAAAAATAGTTAAATCTCTAGCCTATTACAAAGGTGTTTTCAGGGTTTCAATGCTTGAGAAAAATGTACCTTTTCTGTCCACCAATGCTCCTAATATACCCACTGACATCCACCTCTAGATGATCGACAAGGCATGCGATTCTGATATAAAGCCTGACAACGGATGAAGCTCCTCAGGTAAGGAACAAGACATCTTTGAATCACTAAAAAGTAGTTGCTTAAACCTACAGTAGCCTCTTTGGATGTAATGCAAACACAAAAGCCATTAGTAAGGGAAATCAGTAGTAGACCCACCTGTATGGGCACTCCTCCCCTCTCTTGCACTCCCCCTTCACCCAGAAGGAGCAGATGTGGGGTCTGTTCCTCTTGTAGTAGGGTGTGGTGCGGGCCAGCTTCAGCAGCATGTCACTGGAGCTGGGGGCCTTGCCCAGCGCACCCACCGCCCTCGTCCCATCAGAGTTGGCAATCTGTTACACATTCATCATTAAGTTAAAGGGTTGTCTTTTTTACCTCATGCAATATTATATCTGAGAAGAGAAAAATGGCTATACACACAGGGCAGTAATAGTTGCTATAAGGGATTAGGAAGAGCTCGTTATTATGAGAAAATACATTGGTTATACTAACATAAAATGCAACAAAAGTGCCAGAAGTAATTGATTTTGTTATACCAGGCAACAAAAGATAGTTTGAGGTTGAACACCAAATGTTATGGTATTATCCAAGACATGGTGTGGAGACAGCCATGTCAGCTAATAGGTATGTCAGAATGCTTGCATCCTGATTTGTATCTACGTTGCTGCTGCAATTCTGACATAGTCCAGCAAAGCTTGTGGACTTAATGGAGCTTTTGGTGTGGCTGTGCAGTAATCCAATATATAGCTGGCCCAAGCTCTTCTTGTAAGCCAATAAAAAATCAGTTTCTTACCTCTCTCTCCATGTTCTGAGTATAGTACTCTTTATTCACATCTGACTTAGGCACGTCATCTTTGATGGAAAGTCCTTCGTCTCGCACCTGGATGGGCAAACCTGTCGGGATAGAAAATAAACATTAATCTCCTCTTAAAAACATGATGCTTTTTAATGTGTACTGCCGTGCCAAACAAGAACACAGTAACTGCATATCTGGTCGAAATCGAGTTTAGTCCGGAGATGGGTTTTGTAATACCTCCTTTGTCTTGAGTCAAAAAATGTTGGTCCAACTTGGTCCCGTTTCAGAGAAAGACTACCGGTATGTCCAAAATACAGTTGCTATAAAAACCCAACATATCTTAAAAAAATAAAATGCAGTAAGGGATATTACTGTGGTTCTATGGTTTGAAGACTTTATGCCTCACAAGCTAAAACACACTGATCATTGAAGCAGTGGTTAAGGAATAGACAGTAGTACCAACACGGAAGGCAGTAACTACATTTTAGTGGTGAAAAGACATATGAATGTTGTTGTTTTTTGTATGTACATTTCTATCATAAAAAGGTATTACATGGAAGTGTCAAAATCACTTAACCTAGAACACAGTTGGCCAGGAGTGTACCAGTTCTCAGTACCAGGAAGCGTAGTTACTGTGTTCTTGTTAGATACGGCAGTGTAGATTTCTAGTGGTACAGAGAACATTGTCCTACCATACTCAAGATCCAGCAAGCAGGTTTGGCAGACATTCTTCATCTTACTGCATGTCTGGCACACTTCAGTCTTCTTGAAGCGCATCCTGGTACCGGGGCACCAGCGGAACACAGTGAAGGGACGTGCACAGATCTATGGAACCACAACATTATGGTGTCATCACAGAGGGGAGAAAAATATGGTTAGTGACTACGAAATAAATGGGGTCTATAATTCATGCATCATACATAACACTTAAAATGTTAGAGAAAACACAGAGGTACCAGATGTGATATAAAGATTGCGTCTAAAACTTAATAACACTAGCAGGTTAAACATTTATGCACTTACTTTGCACTCCTTCCCATACTTCTCTTTGGTCTGAAAGAGAGAAAGGAGAGATAACCTTGGCATTAAAGGTATGGTTCTGCATGAAAATACTTACAATAATCTAGACAGTTATTAGGCATCAATCTATCCAATTAAAAAAGGACCTACCATGCGGATGTACGGATTCTCTCCCAGGCATGTTTGACAAAGGATTGGGAAATCCTAAAAGAAGCAAGAAACACTACACTTCATAAACAGTGTTGCCAAGTCCGCTTATTATACGCGACTTTGGGCTTCTTTTTTTGAGCAGTCGCTTTTAATTTTGTAAAGTCGCGGGTTGCGGTTTTTTTGGGCTTGTTCTTTTCAGAGTTGGGCTTGCAGTTTTCTCCTGCTCTGGTGGTGATTTGAATGTGTTTCTCAATGGCAACTTGTTTTTTCTCACTCATCCTTACAAGTGACCCTACTACAATATTGTTAACTCCCACTTTCTGTGGTCACTTGTGGGGATTTTAGCTGCCACGCAGATCCCCACAAAGAGCAAGGTCTTCCCTGACCAGGCACGCGACTGACAACCCACCCTTTCTGTCGCTTCTTTTGGGCTTGTTTTCACGACGCCCCTCAGTCGCTTCTTTTGGGCTTGTTTTTAGGACGTCAGTCGCTTATTTGTCGTAGAAAATCTGGCAACACTGTTCATAAACCATTAAAAAACACGTTCTAGCCTCCTGACTCAGAATGAAGGTTACATTAGATTACCAAACTTAATAAAATCCTCCAGCTGGAAATCAGTTTTTTAATCATATAGAGATTACATTACATACTCTTAACTGAAGTAAACAATAAAACACATAAACTACACGGCGACAGCATTGTAAACATTGCATTGCTTGGTAGCGTATGGACTTTGTCAGAGAGCACATTACAACAAAGTATATTTGAGGAGATAGAGCTTTTTCTAATGGCAACCTACTCAGTCATAGTCGAAATAGGTAGCGCTGCGTATATTATAAACCGACACAGATTATATAAAAGAGGTATTTTAATGACTTTGTCTATTTTATTGTCATAGATACAATATCAATGGATTACTAAGCTAGCATAGCATCATCGTGAAGCTAATCGGTTTAGCTCGGTTTAGTACCTATATCTTAAATACCATACTATCATTCACATCATCATTAGCACCTCCGATGTAACACCCAAAAGTACTCCAAAAACCGTATGTGTATAGATAAAATCATACCGAATCTTCCCAGTTTTGCCTGTTATAGTTATTAGCACCTAACGATGTCGCCATGTTTTTCCAGGGATGAGCAAACAGGAAATGACGTAGATCAATTTTGTTGAAGAAGGACGGCAAGCCAAGAGTGTCATTCCAGAACAAAAAAAAGAGCAAGATCTCTGGCTGATAACTGCTGCTCTGTCTGCAGCTAAACAAAATCTTGCTTTCTCTCCAAAAATCCAAATCACCCTCACGAGGCCTATAGTATTGCAAAATGAACCATCAAACTAACTATAACAACACAGCACGCGTAACACACACAACATAACAAATTAGACTAACTATTGCCAAATTGAGTCATGATGTCAGCCTGTCAGGAGGGCCTCTTGGGCCAACGTCAAATGTACTGTTTGGAAAAAGTAGAACATTTATTTGTAACCTTATACTGTCACTTATGATGACGCTTCATCAAGAAAGCAAATTCCAGACCTTTCGTCCACTGCATGGTCAGGAAATGTCATTCTCCTCACAAAGCTGTTCACCATCCCTCAGGTCTTACTTTACTCATGGTTTAGTGCCAGCGCTCCAATAAAAAGAGACACTGACATGAAAAAAAGAGAAAGCCAATCCAATAGCCTATCAGGGGTTCCAAACTTTACCACGGCAATGCTCCACGACCACGTAGATTCCAGCCAAGGCCCCCATTGGGTTGTGCCACAATATTTTTCTCCTGTGCACCCCCTTTCACAACCATAGTTTATATTGTGTGTCAGTGCCCCATTGGGATATATAGCCTACTCTATATTGTACTCTCTACTCTAATGGGAATATTGTTTAGCTATTTTTGGTTTTGTTTATTTTGGTGTACGGGTCAGTGGCAAATGCACAATGCGACATTTGCACAATGAGACATTATAAAATGTTTCAGTACATTATTCTAAACATTTCCATCAGATTTTCTCAGATTCATAGTTGGTATTTCTGTGTGATTCATGATACCAACTTTTTTTTCTTTTACAAAATGAATGTCTGGTTGTCGCAACTGAACTGAATTTTATGTGATATTGTTGTATGGAAACAAACAAATGCTTAACGCTCTCTGGCATTTTCTCAATTGCTTTTGACAAACAATTTTTTTAAACCCAAGACTCATTTCACTCTCAGTTACAATAACATTATCCCTCTCCCTATCTCCCTCCCTCCACTCTCTCCCCCTTCCACAGCTGATGATGGAAGGCAGTCGTTCTATGGGCTTCAGTTTTATCTGTTTCTCCTCTCCTGAGGAGGCCACCAAGGCGGTTAATGAGATGAATAGGCGCATGTTGGCCACCAAGCCGCTGTACATGGCCTCAGCCCAGTGCAAGGAGGCGCGGCAGGCCTGAGCAAGGAGTACAAGCGGAGGATGGTCAGCAAGAGTGTTACGCCCGACGCTGCATCCCTCGATAATGATGTTGCCATGGATTAGAGGAATGGCAAGGATCTGAATGTGCCCATGTATGTTGGCCACACCCAGAATAAACTTGAGTCCCAGAATGAGATCAAGGACCATCATGAGTGCTAGTGGTGTCAACAATGATCGATTCGGCGATCCGAATCGATCCGGGGCATGGACGATCCAGATCCAGATCCGGCAAGTTCCAGAATCAATCCTGCAATTTTTTTAAGTTTCAATTACTTCCATGGATATTTCGGGAGCAAATGAATGTTAAATTAAATAAAAACACTTCAAAACATTGCAAGACTGATACAGAAAACAGCCAATAAATTTTTGCTCAGTATCTGACTACTTGTATTTCCTCATCATGGCTGAACATTTGCTTTGCGTTCAGTAGAAATGTAATGCATTGCAATGCATTGTAGAATTGAATCGAATCGGATTGGATCTAATAGAATCGAATCGGATCGGATCTACTACCTCCCGAATCGTGATCGAATCGGATCGTGAGGGCAGTGCCGATCCACACCACTAATGAGTGCTAAGGTACCTGACTCAAACTATCTCAATCTTCCCTTTCCTTCCCTTCTCCTCCTCTCTGCCAGTTAGTCCGTGCCAACATTCTTTAATATCAATAATTCCTATAATTTGTAGAAGCTGATTGTCACAGACAGTGTTGATGTCATTGTGTCTCCCAGGGTTTGTAGACTGTTGTGAAGTTTGAAAAAGAAAGAACAAAATAAACACTTATGAAAGATTCATTGCAATGACTATGTTGTCATGCACCTCAGTATTCCAAATATGCGTCTCATTGTGGTGATGATCAAATTGGGGAGAATGTTATTGTGGCAACAGTGTTCAGGTCACTATCCAGATTTACGGCACAGTACTATTATTCAGATTTCTTGGTAGTTATTGAACTCTCTGGGTAACCAGGAACAGCGTTCTAAACGAATCTTCAGTATGTGGGATATAATGTGTCTATGACCCAATATGCCCATTTCTCTTGTAGAACGTGGGGTATACCCAAGCATATCCCGATTTCTCCAAAACCACAATAAGGCCTTATTCGGGATACAGACATTGGGAAAAGGTTTTTACATATAAAATGCCAGAATACTTAATATCCTGATCATATTCGATATCCTGAAGTGACTAAACATTCGCTGTCATGACCATCACAGACTTGAAATAAAATCATCCCTTTCCCTTTCTCCCCCACCATCTCTCTTTTCCACAGGTGATGATGCATGGCAGCCACTCGAAGGCTTTTGATTTCATAGAATTTCCTCTCTTGAGGTAACCTAGTTCTCACAGATGGATGTCCTTGTGCAAGCTCATGAAGTTGAGCGAAAATGCACTAAGGGTCTGCTTGAGAACCAGGCTACTCCCGAGGAGGCCACAAGGGCCACGAATGACATGAAAAACCACATCTTGGCCACCAAGCTGCTGTACATGACCCTGGCTCAGCACAGGGAGGAGCACCAGGCCTACCTGATTAACCTGCAGAGGATGGCCAGCATGCATGCTGTGCCCAGCCCCGCTATCTATCCCTGCCAGCCCGACCCCTATTTCATGGCAGCCAACCCTCACAGAACCTTCTATCAGGTCAGCTCAGCTGCACCCTGAAACCCACTGGGCCATGCAGGGTGTGCACCCACAGATCTTTCAGGGCATGCCAGGTACCATGAGCCCATCCAAACCTAATCCTCAGAACCTCATCTATGTGAACATTTTGGGAGTGCAGCTGTTCCCCCTGATCCAAAACAGCCACCCCAACCTGCCTGGGAAGGTCACCGGCATGCTACCGGAGAGAAAGAACGCAGAGCTTCTCCACCTGTCAACGGAATCCTAGGTCAGTGCATTGTTCTGTTTTCTCTGCACCTGTGGCTTCGCCCACTCCTGCAAGTTCACCCCACAGGTCACAGATTGCACCTAAACAAATGCAGTCTTCAGGAATGGTAGTTCTGATTCTATGTTTCTTGGATTATTTTTCGAAAACAGTGCTCACTACGCACAGGCCATAGTTTTTTGTTTTTTAAATTATTTTGTCTTTTATGAATTTATTAGTGATAATACTGCAATAGAGAGACAGGACAAGTGGGGGAAGAGAGATGAAAGATCACCAAATGACCAGGGCCGCAATCGAAGCCGGGTCGTCAACATACCTATTTTCACAGGATTGAAACACAAAACATAAATTGGATGTAAATGGCAGGAACATGTGTGTGATTAAAGGTTTGAAGAGCTCCAGGGTTGTCTGTATTTACCTAAAATGTTCACAAAAGGACTTAAATGAAAGTTCAGTCTTCCCTTTACAATGATGCCAACATATACCACCATGAAAATGCTCCTTTATGTCCAGAGGCGTCAAAAGTTAATGTAGGCCTACATATTATTACATATTGTATTACATAGCTGTTACATTTAGTTTCTCCAAAGTGTACCTAAAGAGGTAGATAAGCTGTGTTGTTTCTGAAAACACTAAAAACCCAAAAAGGAGACACCAAAAAACGTACGAAATGTCACACCAATGATGTCACACCGCAGGACACATTTTCCCCCCAAAAATGACATCCCGATTTTTTTCTATTTTTTTTTCCAAATTTTGCACCTATTTTTTAAGGAATTGGAATATGTTTCCTCCTTTAAGTGTGTTACGGCCTTAAACGTCAACCACCCATTTACAGATACGGTATGATTCCGTATTTCAAGGGGCTTTTGGCAACCCTAGGTATGAACCAGATGAAGTTCCCAAAAGAGCCACATATGGCTCCCGAGCCATATCCCTACCCCTGAACAGCAGACTCTGACGCAGTCAACCACAAGATACTCCAGGATACTCACAACCATGGGAATCACTGGTGCTGTCCACTCCTGGTTCAACTCCTCTCTGAATGCTCCAAAGTGCCATGACAAGGAAAGTTGACATCAAGATGTACCTGTTGTTCCAGACAAATGACTCAATGATTCGACACACATCTCAGCCTGCCTCATCAACCTGTTACCATGGATGAAGGAACACCAACTACAGTTGAACCTGTCCAAAACAGAGCTCCTACAGTATATAAAGAGTCAATTTGTCACAACATCAACCTCACGATGGGCTGTACCACTGTGGCCCCAAATAAAGTCGGCAAAAACCTTGACGTGATGACCATTTGTCATTCTCCAACCACATTGCGCCCGTCACCTGGGCCTGCCAGTTTCTGCTCTTTTATAGGCCTACAGAAAATCAATAGCCTAGTTTTCACCTGATCTATTATCATATAATCACCTAATATCATAACCTAACTCAAATCCTTACATGATGAGGGGTTTGAAATGAGTAGCCTGATGGATGGTCCACTCCAATCAAAAACAATTTTCATGGTAATCATGTCAATCTACAGACAGATCAAGCTTTTTCAATCTTTGAATAGCCTACAGTCCTAGGCTGCCAATGATCGCATTTTTTTTGCTCTAATAGTAGTCTACTGGAGCTCCAGGCATGTTAGTTCATTGTCAATAGGCATGAGAGTTCATTGACAAAAATGATGTCTATGGACAAAAACACATGCTTCTCTCTTTCAGATCTGTAAAGGCCTTTGTGGTTGATTACTTATGTGAAATAGCGCCCTCTATTGTTTTCCTTGTGTCCAACACAGCTTGTCCCGGTTGTAACGGGTACAAGGGAGTGTGTGAGAGGCGAGTCCTCTCATGTTTCTCTGTTGGAACAATCTACATCAAACCGTGACGCCCCGAGCTGGGTAAACGAAAAGCTTGGACCGCGACAAGAATATACTGGTCAACTCCAACCGGCTTTATTTGGAAGGCAGTTCGCATTATACCGACACCCAAACGCGTGAGTAGCAGGGTTTTTTGTTCATACTAATCAGGCACAGAGCTTCACCAATGTCTATGGCTTTGCCTAGCTGCCCATATATTTGCGGCTAGCCAGCTAGCTGAGGTTATCCAGCTGCTGTTAGCGTTTACGTCTCGTGGTTTAATGTTTGCTGTCTGAGTAGTGCAACAGTCCCCGAGTCTTGCATAGTGGTGAGGTGAGTTTTGCTGTCAGTTTTACACCTTCACGGACACAAACTAACAAGCCAGTGGCTTAGGTGATCCATAGCACAGACTACATTTCTCTACATGGGAAGGCTAGCCTCGGTAGCCCAAATAGGCATGGTGGTGGTGGTGGCATGACACTCTTGAGGATGCAGTTAGCAGTTAGCCAAACAAACTGCAAAGCGGAGTTCTTGGGATTGGATTGCATCGGGAAGTTATTTCCACATGAAAGGTACCTATCCTATATCTGCAACTTGCAACAAATAGGCTGTTTAAGGCCTGTCTAGTTTAACCGATTCAGTGAATACCTAGTTGCGTAGCGTACCGTTATTAGGGAAGCTTGGTGCCTTCAGGATATGTATTCACAAACCCCAATCCATGGAATGCTAACGTATGATGAGGCTCTTATGAAAGGGGACAGTCCCTGAGAAAACTTGCATTACTTGCTAGTTGCTACGTTCCCTGATAGTCTTATATGATATAAGGTAGTTTGGTATTATTTGGTCGGGTAGTTTTGCATTTTGTGAGTTTCAAATTGTTGGCAGTAGCCGAAATTCATACGAGTATCATTTTGTGTCCGTTTCTCTCCATGGAAAGAAAGGCTGGCCACTCATTCTTGCTAATGCCTGGTCATGCCTAAGATCCATTTGGATATAAACCTCCCAATTAAAGTTTTGGAAGTATACTTAGCACGGTTGCATTTTTAAATCATTGCACTGGATAAAGTAAACAGCAACGGTAAATATGATCTAACTCTGGAATAGATACCTAGCTGCAAATGCAGATAAATCTTGCTCTATCTACTTTGTAAATATGGCAGTGTTTATGTAGACTCGGTATCCTGAAAGGTGAATTCAGTATTCCTATCCTTAAGGTGCAGACTCAAAATACAGGTTAAGAGAGCATGCAATGTGGTGGCATCTCTGGATTTCACGATGACAGGTTTAGTTGTTTTGGCGGAAATCACAGCAGAGAGGGAGCTCTTTCGAGCGTTGATGATGACCAGGAATGTGGAGTCGCAGAACTTTGGTCTCGTGCGGGAGCTGATGAAATGACAAACGGTGTGCTTTTTTGAACACTTGCCATGCCATGGTACTTGAACACTGCGCACATTACTGGAGAATTTGTCCCCGGGTTGTTTTCTTAGTCGCCTGTAAATGGAGGGGGTCGCAGGGGGAGACAAATGGGCCTTCGCAGCACAAAGTTTACTTTTGTCTAAGGTCACCCCGTTTAATGCACCACGAGGGAGCTTTTGGGCATGTTATAACAGATATTCCTTTCGAGAAATTATGTTCTACAGGCCCATTCAATACAAAACCATTACCGCAGCCCAGAACAAGTTTGGGCAGCCGGGGCCACTAATAGTGTTTTATCGGAAGGATTTGTATAGCGGGATTATGTGGCATTAGGGGTTTATTGTTCAGGAAGATTCTTTAATAATGATGGGCTGATTTAGTAAATAACTTTGAAGTGAGGCAATCCCCCTTTTAAATTGGCTTGAACATCCTGAGAAAGTTTCTGAGAGAGAGAGAGAGAGAGAGAGAGAGAGAGAACGGCTCGGCAGCAGCGGAATTATAGAGGCCTAACAGCCAGAAAGATAAATATCATATTAAATTTTTCAATAACAAAAAGCACAGACAACTTTCGTGGTGTCAATAATGCAAAAGCAAGCCGGTGTTTGACCTTTGCCGAACAAGGGAAGCCTCTATAGACTCTTCTTTTTTTTCTCTCGCTTTCCTTTTTTTGTGGCCTGGATTACATTAAGATGTGAATTCTGTGTTGCCAGAAGATCTAAGACTTGCTTCACTCTACAGCTACTACACCAAGCTACTTTATTTCATCAGACATGCTCTCTCCCACCCCACCCCCACCCCCACACAAAAAATGAGTTTGCGCCCTTAAAGAAGATTTCTGTTTGAGGTGTCAAGAGGCGCCACCAGGGCATTAGATAAAGCCAAAAAGTAGCTGCACTGCAAATGCACGTATGCAATTACCAGCCACCGACAAATGCCGGGAATCATTTCTCCCAAGATGAATAGCTTTTTCATTTTTTTCCCTCCAGCTTCTATGTAAAAGTCATTAGACCTACTTCACGCTTTTCGTGTTGGTGTGTGAAAGCATGTCCTTTCTGTAAATGTACAGTAACCGTGCATGCAATAGATAAGAGGTGCAGAGTTGAACCTACACTACGCCATATTAGTTTGCGTGACCAACATGCGGACGCCGGTGGGCTTCGTTCTGCGCTCATGCACGGAGTGCTGTGGCCCTGCTTTCTCAGGTTAACCCGCTTTTAATGCTGGATTGAACCCAACCAACCTCTTCCAATCCACAGACCCTCCAACCCCCCCTCCAGCTCCGTGCCTGTGTCCCACTGCAAGGGACACTCGTGTCGTGAGAGGTCAGCAGCAGCGACATGAGACATGGATTCCATCACCAGCAATCAGCTAAATTGACTGTGGGGGGAAAAAGGGATATTATATTATGACTGTAGTGTTTTTATTCCAGCTTTACTATTTTCTTTTGACCTCCACTCACGTCACTTCTAGAGAAGTGTTTTTTTTTCCACTGTGAAAAGAACCTTAAGCTTAAATCCGCATGCATTTGAAAACAAGCTGCATAATGTAATACACAGAAAAGGTTTAATTTCAACTTCTTTCAAAAAAAGGAACAACAAAAAAAAACAGCCAGTTGAGTCAGACACGGCCTATGTTCCGATGTTTTTACATTGATTGAAATGGGGTTTGTCTGAGGTTGCCACTGATGGTAATTGAGGCCCTTGCATAACGAGACGTTCTCCCTTGGCTTCGAGCCTAGCGGAGGAAGCGTGGAAATTGGAATGGAAAAGAAAAATCACATGAAAGCGAGCTGTGAGATCAGTAGTATAGGATTAGACACAGAGAGAGAGAGAGTTCACCGGTCTTCAGCATCAACTAGTTTGAAATCTGAAACGGAGGAGGAAGAGAAAAGCTGTGCACACTCCTGCCATGAGATCTTTTGTGACCTTTTGTAGTGCTGCGGTGCTGCCCACCCCCGACCCACAGCCAGGTATTCCCACTCATGAAGGAGGGCAGTATGAATCGAGAGACCGGCATCTTTGTGGTGTTTGTGTTCAGCTGCCCCTTGCCTTAGCTTTGCAGTAGCACACTTGTAAATGGTTGAAATTGCTCTACAGTAGATGTTCAGGGACGCAGCAACTAACCAATTAATTAAATTCCAGCTAATCTTAAGCATTTCAATTCCATCAGTTTCGGGTTTTAATGGAATTTCTGCTGCTAAAATTGGAATTATTCTGGCGTCTTCGATCTTCTGTGATGAAGTTTCATCCTTGGTATGTGAATGGAAAAACAAGACAGTGAAGTGTGAACAGATCAATGGTGTCATCATTCTTTTCATATTTCCCAGCAATCATTGACGATGAGCTGTGAAACATTGACAATTTAATTGACTGAAACAATTGTCTCTTGCAGCCTCCATTCAAGCAGTCATGACGTTTTTTCCTGTTGCAAACCTACATTTTTTTGGCCTTTGTTAGTCATGTAGAGTTTCTTTGTCTTCTCACAGTTTGAGAGAACCAATTTCTTTGAAGCCTGTAATTATGACAAATTTTCCTATTATCGAGTCACTCTTAACGTTTGACACAAACTTTTGATGTGTCGTAATGTCAGCCTAAGTGCTCGCTGGCAATTAAAAAGTGTCATCTGAGAATAGGTCACAATGTGCTTTTGAGGCCAAAGGCGTGTTGATAAGTGAAGGGAGACTGTCTTTCAACAGTCTTGGAAAGAAGGTTAAGTGCCTGAAAGATGTTATTGTTTTGGTCTGGACTGGAACACAGTGTAACAAGTGTGCACTGTGTAACAGGCATATCTTTGAGAAAACTATCACTTTTCCAGTTAATAGTTTACCCATTAAAATATTGGGTGCTAATTAGTGCACTTTATTACCAGATCTGTTTTTTTCCTAAATTTTCTGAGCTGCTTCTGTTATTGGAACAGTATCACAGATCAGAGTCCCAGAGCGGATAGCAGATACACCAAAGGAGGTGTTTTGAATGGAGTATGGAAATCAGAAATATTCTCATCTTGTTATTAATGGGTGTGGCTCCACCCTTTCTCACTTTCTCTTCATATGCTGATGAGAAATTAACTGATTGTTAATGTGGGGAAGTTTCGATATGAATTAGGCTAGACGTTTATGTAACATCTTTGATTTTTGGACCTGGAGCATTACATTACATTGCATTTGGCAGACGCTTTATAACCAAAGCGACTTTCAAAAGAGGACATAATCAAGCCAACATCACAAGCAAATACAAAGTGCACAGGAGATATACAGAACAACAAGTGCAGTTGCAAAGAGGGGTTAGTGTTTTTTTTTTATTTATTTATTTTAATATAAAGAGTAAATAACGAGTACACACACACACAAACACACACTCACAAACTAAACTAAACTAAACTAAAGGGCGGTAACCTCCTTCGAGCCGGATAAAAGATTACTTGTATAAAGCATAAAGATTACTTGTTTGGTTAACAATGCTAAGTAAACGGATATAATGTAATAAATGTATAACTATAATAGATGTTATTATAATTACGCTATTATAGGTTGTAAGGTAATTTGGCAAAAGTATAGGGAAGGGTTGTGATGGCATTGTATTGGCGTCGGCCCTCGTGGAGGAATCAAAGCATTTATGCAGACTGATATTTGAACTTGGATTTATTATCAATTATACAGTCCTTGACCGCGGGTTGCCCTTGTGAAACAAGTGTATGCATTTATAGCAGCTCATCATCATCCGTCTCTCCACGGTGAGAAAAATCTCAATATCCCTCCAAATCCACATCTTTAAGACCTGTCAAACGAAGTCCGAGTAACCCTCTTTTGCTGTATGATCTAGCCTCTTTGGCACGATAAAAAGCAGCTGTTTTTCCAATGTAATCTCTTAATGCAGTGCAAGATGCCTTTTCTTAGCAGAGAGGGAGAGAGAGAGAGAGAGAGAGAGAGAGAGAGAGAGAGAGAGAGAGAGAGAGAGAGAGAGAGAGAGAGAGAGAGAGAGAGAGGAGAGAGAGAGAGAGAGAGAGAGAGAGAGAGAGAGAGAGAGAGAGAGAGAGAGAGAGAGAGAGAGAGAGAGAGAGAGAGAGAGAGAGAGAGAGAGAGAGAGAGAGAGAGCACAGTAACCTTCTTATACACCCGCACAGCTATCATTAGGCCATATCTGCGCTGCTGTATGAGTTTGTGTGCTTTGAAACATGCTGATGATTGCTGGATAATCTTCAACAGCTGTGCGTAGGTTTTTGCCGACTGATGCCAGCCATTGATTCCGCCAACCATATTGCAGAGCTAAGTGATGGCCAGCACACTTTCTGGCTGATGCGGAGACAATGGAACACTCTCAGAGGTGCAAGAAACGAGGCCAGCACGGAGGCAGTACAGTACCCCCCCCCCCTTCTCTTTCTCTTTCTGCTTAAGCATGTTAAAATAAATGTCTGATAACAAATGACTTCGTTGAACTCCTTGCATGTGGAAGTGGAAAGCAAGGAGAGCATGGGGGGGGGAGAGAAAAGAAAGGAGAAAGCAGGTATTTCATCCCAGACAAATGTGGCCTCAGATGTCTTGAGATGGCACTCTGCCCAGAGTCCTTGGGTCCCACACTAGATTGAGGGGGTTTGGTGGGGGGGATGGGGGCTGGCAGGAGGGCGGGCAGACGGATTGGTGGGGGGGAGACGAGCACAAAAGCCGTGGCATCTCGGCCCGAGTATGGTGCCCCCGTAAGTCCCACCTTATTATCTACGCTGGGATGGTCGCGAAATTTTCCACTCGGCAGCCCTCGTTCTGTTCTGGGCTGGCCGAGCGAGGGGTTAGCAGGGGCGGCTTTTCACTCCACTCCTCCCTGCCCCGACGCGCGATTGCGATTGCGACTGCGGCCGCGCCAACTCGGTCGGCGGCTATCTACCCTCTTTCGCTTCGCCGTGGTAGCATTGTGTTCTGCTCCACTGGTGAGCGAGCGAGGTCACAGCGTATGGTTGTTTGTGGCGATGGGCCGTCCTCTAAAAAGTCCCAGTGCCAGCCAGGCAGGACTGGACTGGAGGTACTGGTATTTGAGCGTGGCCCGTGGTCTGGCTGGCTGGCTTTCCTGACACTGACTGGGCCACTTTATTTGCCCTAACCACCCCCACTACCAGCACCACCACAACCACCACCTCCACCTCCACCATCCCCAAGGCTCTCGTTCTGCAAGACACAGAGGAAAGAGTAATTAATCTCCAGGAGCGGGCATGCCAGATCGGGAGACTGCATCACAATTTGTCTTCTTTGCAGAGGGCACTGCCAAATACTGCCTGGCTGCCTGGCTGGCTGCGTTTCTGTGCGAGATTCTCTCCTCTTTTCCCTGCTGGAACTGATACTGAGCAAGCTGTCGCTTTGCCTCTCAGTCAACACAAGGATGTTTGTGTTCGGCTTCGCCCCGAGTGTCAGCCCCTTGTCATTCGAGAAGGGAGTCGCTCGGCAGTAGAGCAGGGTCTTTATGTTTTTGGCGATTGCAAGCAAAAGATTCGCTTTACTTTATTACTGGACATGGCTCTATTTGGTCATGGCCCATGTGTAAGCTTACTGTTAGTGGTTCCCAACTTTTTTGTGGCCCGGGAGGCCATTTTGACATCCCAAATTTACCAGTCCCATTTACTAATGCCTAAATTTGTATTTCTACAATTGTGTATCAGAATATTTCATAGTTATTATATCATGTTATATTCAACTTTCAAAAATTGTAAATATTTATCCGTTTTCTTTATTGACACAAAGACATTTTTGACGACGCCATTTAAATTTCAGGGGACCCGACATGGGCTCCCGAGCCCCATGTCGAAAAACACTGTCTTACTGTATGTAATTGGGGGTGGGTGGATAGAAATTCATTGGAGGCAGTGGTTGGAGATGGATGTGGGAAGTGGATTTTTTTTGAGAGCTCTGTTTTGGTCTTCCTTTAATGTCTCCATATTTGACTTGAGTGCTGCAGAGCATTGCTCCATGGCCCAGGCCTCTCTATCTCTGAGCACTGCTATGTCGGGTCTGTCTGTCTAGCGAGCTTGAGCAAATCATTAAACGGGTGGTTGTAAATGAGTTCAGAGTCCTATCTCTGCAGGGTGGGGGGGAGGATTTCTGGGTCAGATTCAGCTTTTTTCCAAGTCTGACTTGCGATTGAGTCACCTGTGGGCATTGTATGGTGAAAAATGTGTGAATATTGCCTCTGCTTAGAGGTTACGGTTTCTCAACACATTTCAAATCTCGTAGAAAAGAAGATTCAGAGCTGCTGCAGGCATTTGACTGGCACCTAATGGGGAATGAGAGTAGGCTTTAATACCTGTCTTTTACACCCGCCTTCACAGCTTCACAACTTCTCCTCCGCGCAAAAACAAAGGAACAGATTGGATTTCGTTCATTAGGGCTTAAACCATGGAGATGCTCTGTGTGTGCTGTACGCTGTTGGGAGTTTATCAGAAAAGCTGTTGAAATGATTTCTGTGCTGTCAGGGCAGATAACAAGAAGGCAACTGGGTTGGCGGGTATCCAGCTTTCTAGGCTACGCATCATACGCATGTGATGCAGTTTACATTATGTGGGCAGGGAGGACCCACACACATAAAACCAGCTGTTTTATTATTATGTAAGCCAACAAGTGTTGGCCAACTCTAACCAACATGGATTCTTCAGATCTTCAGAGAAAGTGAGCATATTTTATTGTCATGTCACAGTGTGCATGAAGAATGCGTAAAAGCCCTCCATGGATTTGTGACAGTAGGCTCTATGTCCCCTCAGTTCTCAGTTCTGTTTGTTTTGTGCTTATTAGAGCTGTAACGATACACTCAACTCACAATTCGGTTTGTGTCACGATTCATGACCTACGGTTCGATACACCCCACGATTTAACATTTTCCAACATTATAAACTTGAATAAAAACTATGATAGTTTATAGGTAGAATAGATTACAAGAGGCTACTAATACTTTTAGAAAAGTTTCTATATAATAATGATTATGCTTGGAAGCACTATCACTTCATATCATGTGGTTGTTTTCTGGGCTGATGGGTATCAAAACGTTAAAAGGGCGTATCACGATACTGCCTCCTTATATCGCGATACAGTATCGTGACTCTGTGTATCACGATTTCTCGGTTCGATACAATATCGTTACAGCCCTAGTGCTTAAGCCCCCTGCACACTACATGCGGTAATACGAATCCGGTTTGACCGGAAGTCATTCATTGTCTATGGAGAACCGCATTCCGTATGCGGTTGGGGTCCGGACAGTCCGGTGCGGAAGAAAGTCCGCATCCGAGAGCCTCCGCATACGTTCAAATATTTCAACTCGTCCGGAAAATACCGTGCCTGACCGTGCGGTGAAGAGAGCTGTTGCTATGGTGATGATAAACACTTTAGGTTTCCTGTGGATCTTCTCAAAAATTTATAGATAAATATCACAATTACGCAGTTTTAAGCTGTTAAAAACAGCGATAATGTCCAAACTTTATCATTATTTAATCCACACTAGATAGGTGGACAAGAAAACAAGCAGTTATGATTTGATACGAAATTACGAAAACCAAATTCATCACCAAACACAGCAATACTTTTCACACATGATCTTTATCAGTAACACATTTCAAAAAAGTGAAACGAAGCGTTTTTAGTGTTCAAATAAAGAAGTTTGGTGGCATTTTATGCTCCGTCCGCCATGTTTCAAACAGCCACCACTAGACCTTGCTTGCGGGAGTTTTTCTGAGGTAATACGGTGTCCACTAGGTGGCCACCACTCCGGTGATGCGGTGACCGCATTGCCCAGTGTGCAGGGGGCTTTATAGGGGAGTCATGATCTGTGTGTTTTGATCAGTAAGGGGATTTGAACTATGCAATTCGAATATGAATGAGATATGAATATGAATGTGCTGTGAATTGTGTCCACCCTATGTGTTGTGTTTTGGACGTACTGTCAGATGGGAGATGCGTCATGGTGGTTGTGATCTTGCTGGGAGCTAGTGTAACGTCATGTCTCCTGGTGGTGCACCGTAATCGTTGGGGTTTACATGCACCTGTGTATTGGGCTGTCTGTAATGCCCACGTACAAGCTGAACCACACACTAAAATGACGTGAGTGTCTCTCTGTGTGTGAGCTTGTTAATCCAGTCCACAGCTCCGTGCCACTCCTGGTGGCTTCCGTGGACAATGTTTGCGTTAGTGTTGGGGAGGCTGTAATCGCTGTATAGCTTTGTGGATGGATGCTCAGATTTTGTTTTGGCGTGACACAAAGCCACAATAACATGTCACTGTGCTGTTGTCAGTAAAGCTGACACACACACACACACACCCACACGCACACACACACACACACACACGCACAGAATCGCCTGTTATGCCACCAGGTGTATGTCTGCAGACCACTGCACCGATGGGCAGGCAGCCATGGTAAGAGAGCTGAGTGCTTTGTTGTGTGTGTGTGTGTGTGTGTTTGTGTGTGTGTGTTTGTGTGTGTGTGTGTGTGTGTGTGTGTGTGTGTGTGTGTGTGTGTGTGTGTGTGTGTGTGTGTGTGTGTGTGTGTGTGTGTGTGTGTGTGTGTGTGTGTTCACCATGTGTGTCTGGGAGGGGATTGTATGCTGTGGGATACATTAAAGCCTACACCTTGTCATCTGATTCTTAGTCCTAATGGATTCTCTGGGTAGAACTTTCTCTGACTAATGTCGGTGATCTCACTTTAAAAAAAAAAGTTTTAATGTTTCAAAGGACTTGTAAAAATTCTGTACACTACCACATTGACGTTTACAACTTAAGACCCAGGCAAGCACTTGATGTGTCTTCTACCCTTTGAGTAAGGTGGTATTTGTATTATTTACATTCTCTAAACATTTCAAATTTAAGCTTATATCTCGTGCCGTTTTCGTATCGTCATTGTTTATCAGGTATGCCCCTGGCTGGCAAACAGACCGCAAACCTAAGACTAATTTAACCTGGGTTACTACTAAGCCAAGTTCTTGGAATATTCCTCAGGTAGTGTTGTACAGTGCTTCTGGCAAGAAAAAAAATCATATTGCGCAAGTGCTGTGCATGTACCCCCATTGATATGCTTTCGCAGCCGTTGATCAATTTGAGGTGTTGGACCACAGAATGGCCTACGTATGGAAAATACTAGTATCCATGTCATAAAACCTCCTGTAGTTCCCCATCACGGTCATTGTTGCCTGAGGTGGACCATCTGACATGCCAATGCAGTCTTGTCTGTTCTGAGGCTGACTACGACCAGACATGCGGAAAGGAGTGAGTGAGTGTACATCATGTCCATTCAAATGGCGGCTGCTGAATAGGCCTGAGCAGGGGAAGAGCTGCAGGATGAGCAGTGAATGGACTTGGCGTTTCAACAAACAGCTTAAGTTCACTGGCCTAGCCACTCTGTTTACATCTGGAACGATAAGCCGGCAAGGCGTCACGGAGTGGAGTGGAGCGGCGTTGGGCATTGGGGTGTGTGCTGATTCTCTGGTCTGCTCTGATCAACATGCTGCGCTGCTCGGTCATTGAGTGCTCCTTGTTTGTGTTTGTCGGGAGGAACAAACGGCGGAACAGTTTTGTCACGCTTTGGTTCATCATGTAGTCACATCACAGTCCGCTTCGCTGTATTGTAATGAGTTGGGTCCAGTTGGGCGTAGCAGCAGCCGGGCCGCAAGTCTGTTTTTTTCCCCCCTCGCCTCATTGTCCTTGCCTCGTGTGGCTAACAAGCAGGCATAATAGGAAGTGAAGGAAGGTTAAGAGACTTGACTTTGGCGAGATGCAGTCAGTTCTTTTGAGCCCATTTAACCAAATGCGTTGGACTGACGCACAAGGTTGTTTTTCACAGAGCT
>NC_085863.1:49866307-49891307 GCF_034702125.1 Engraulis encrasicolus
CACACAGACGCAAGTTAACACTTCACTGTGTGCATGTGTGTGGTTGTGTGTTCGTGTGTGTGCGCAGGCGGTGATAAGCCTGGCGAATGCATTTGTGCCTCTAGATAAATAATGTATTGGAGAACATGCATCTCGGGCTATTTATTAATGCATGCACGTCTCTGAGCTTGCACAAGATTCACTGGAGAGATTTAAAAAAGAGAGAGCGAGAGATCTTTTTTTCACCCACTGTGATCTGCCACGCTTAGAGTGGGTCCTGCGTGTGAAGAATGGAGGGAGGTTGGGAGGGGGTCTCCAAACAGCTGAAGCCCTGCTGAAGCCCTGCTAAGGTTTATCTATTACGATTTCCATTTGTGTGTGTGTGTGTGTGTGTGTGTGTGTGTGTGTGTGTGTGTGTGTGTGTGTGTGTGTGTGTGTGTGTGTGAAAAGGAACAGACGTGATTGTTATTCAGGTCTAAACTCTCAAAAGCTTTTCACGTATTAGAATTTCTAACGGGTGGATTTCTCTTCAGTGCGAGCGGTGTTCCACGCCGGCGAGACACAGCGGTGAGGTTGTAATGGCCACGGCGTTGCTCCAACCCAAGGTCTTCCTTATCAGCGCTGGCCATGTTAAGTAGGCGAGATTAAGTTAACATTCAGCACCTCAAGGGAGTGTCATATATCTTGCTCTGATGGGGTCATGCCGGTGGATGTGTTATCTCTGCGCCTCTAAAAAGCCTCGCTTAAATCAAGATTGGATTGGAAAATGCAGCGGGACGTGGAATGAAAGACTAAAGAAATCCACCGTAGCTGCATTTGATGCGTTTTTTTATTAATAAATGGCTTGGTTGTGGTTGAATGATTTTTCAGTGGCATATTGCTGCACTGTTCAAGGGCAATTTTAATGTTGTTCAAACATTGTTTACGAGTCATAAGGGCGGGTAGTTTCCTGGGTAAAGAAAACCCTATTGAGAAACAGGCACACATTGATGATGTCAAGTCCACCAGGGAACTAAGCCCCCATTGTCAGTCCTTTTTTGACCAAGTTTTGAGTCTGCAGCATTTCATAAAGTTCACTACTGCCGCGTTGGCTCATTAATGTCTGGGCTTTTTCACGTCCTGTCCCGGGCTTGAAAACCTATAATACATTGCACCGCGCGCCGCCTGGCAAATGTAATATGCACACCCACCCCTGTGTTCCTCGCAGGGTCCAGCTGTGCAGCATAATCTGCCGCGTGTCTGCAAGACTTGACTGGTGACTCCCCTCCCCAGCCGCCCCCCCTCCTCCTGGCGAGCCACCACCCTCGACCACCTGCACAAGCAGCGTGATGTCAGAGGAGGGGTCTTGAGTTGCGAGCATTACACATCCAGAGACGTGGAAGTAACATTCAGCTCGGAGCAGTGGGCCTCAGTCACAGCATGTGTCACAGCACAGCACTATGACCCAACCAGGCCAGCACTCCCTCCCAATCCCATTCCCTCTCAACCAGGCCAGGGCTGAGGACTTTGAACCAGGCCAAAAGCTGAAACGCATGGATCAAACTGGCGGTACTCCAGAGGGGAAAGGCTCTCTCTTTTTTTTCTAACATTTTTTTCAAGACTTTATTGGGGTTTTTTCACGACAGGACAGTGGAGGATAGACAGGAAGAGAGTTGAGAGAGAAAGAGAGCCGGAGAAGGGACGGCAAAGGGCCCATGCCGGAATCGAACCTGGGTCGGCCATGTTGTAGACGAGTGCCCTACCGTTAGCGCCACAGTAGGGCCGGGGAAAGGCTCTCTTGTCTGCCTCGCCTGCCTCAGCCCCTCAGCACCTCAGCTCAGCCTCTGGCTGCCTCTCAGTCTCTCCAGCACTCCCAATCCCACTCCCCCCTCAACCAGGCCAGGGCTGAGGACTCTGAACCAGGCCAAAGCCTGAAACGTGTGGATCAAACTGGCGGTACTCCAGTGGGGAAAGGCTCTCTTGTCTCCCTCGCTTGCCTCAGCCTCAGCTCCTCAGCTCAGCCTCTGGCTGCCTCTCTACAGCTGTACTGACTGAGGCGCCTGCCGAGGCAGCTGGGGGTGGAATTCCTCCTGGACTTTCAGGAGGGGAAAATGAGACAGAAAATTCATAAGACCTGGCTCGTCTTGATGTCGTCTGCTAAGTGGGAGGGAGGAACTTGCGCTGTGGCAGGCTGCAACGCCGCTTGCTTGTTGTTGTTCGTCCGTAATAGATTTTTGTCATAACTGAAGACTGAAGAGAGAGGGGGTTTAGAAATGTTCCATCCTAGCCACTCCTTTTCATTAGAGCGTATTAATTTTATCGTCATGTCCTGGAGTGGACTACACAGGGCTTTGTAATAAAGACATTTTAATGAAAGGAGTGTCTTTTTGGTTTGGCGAGTTGTCTTTTTTTTTTTCCTCCCTGTGATCGGAATCTTCCCTTGAGACAAAAGAATGCTCGTCCAGGACAACCACAGTTCAATCAAAGTTTTTGTAAACGTAGCGCACGCCCAGACTTACAACGTCTGTCTCTTTTTTGTGTTTTTAAAAGTCTTGTTCAAGCATATTAGGATGTGATTTCTTTTGCTTTGGTCAAGTTAAATTGTACAGAGATAAGTCCAACAAACAATAGGGGTCCGTTTGAATTTTGAAAATATATCTTCACAGTAGACAAATGGAGCCTCTTCCTCGTCCTCCTCTGTGCGAATGTTATTTCGTCTTGAGTCTCAGCTGCATACTTTGAGAAATATCAAGCATTGTTAATGATGTGTGAAATAGTAGCCTCGGGTAGATTTTTTTTGTTGTTGATGACATTTGGTGGTTCAAATTTTACTCGACTGTTTCTGTTTTCTGTTCTGCTTCTTGAATCATTATGTCTGTGGGGGAGTGGATGTCTTGATTTTTGTATTTTTCTATACGTTAACAAGACGTCAAGGTGATGAGGTTAAACGAATAAAACATTATGCTTTCAAAGCATAAGCAGGGGGTTGTGTATATTTTTGGAAGCAGCTTTTTTTCTCCACTCCCCTGGTGTGCTCAGCATTGATTTTGATTTGTAAATATAAGCCTCCCACCGTTCTTTTGAATAGTGGCCTCTATTGATTACCGTCTATAGATCAGATGTTGGTTTCCTCCTCCATGCGCTAACATCCCGCTGACAGACAGTATTGCTCTGTTGCTACGAGCTCGAGCCCAGGGCATGTCTGGGATTGCCATCGAAATCACAAAGGCGTATCGTGTTGGTGGGGTGCACAGCGCTGCATGCATCTGCAGCTTTCTGCTTTTGAGAGAGCGAGAGAGAGAGCGGGAGAGCCAGTGCGAGAGCGAGAGAGAAAGAGGAGGGGTGAGACGGGAGGTGGGAGGTGGTGTGGCAGGGTTGACATTTTTTTAGACATTCCGTCTCCTGTGCTGAATGCCTTGCCATACATGCCTATAAACCACCGTCTGAAATTGAGACGTTGGACATCCCCCACCCCACTCCACTGTGGTGGTGCTGTGGTGTTTTTTTTAGTCTGTCATTAAAGTCTGTCTGCCTAATCTGCACAGAGGACCCAAGAGATGGTCTGAGATTTTAAACATGCATGATTTTTGTAATTTCCTTGATTTATTTCTCCCCCCCAAGAGAAAACGAATTATAATGCAGGACCTGAATGGAAAGGAAGTTTTCAGCATTTTTCACGATCCTTATTTTTATGTTTGGTGAAGCTGCCAGTCATCAACCTCAACCTCAAGCTAAACCAGCATTATTGACAACCAAAATAATTTAGGCCAATAAATACCTTTCTTATAGTCCATAGGACACACTTTTTTTAAATCAGAAATGACACGAGTTAAACCTGAGTATTTCCATACCATAATATTTTTTTGGATATGGATTTTTTTGGATTTTGGATGCTACAATGTTTTTTGCCTCGATTTTAATGTCAAAGTGATGGTGTCAAACTAAAAGGAATTCTAAGGCTGTTTATCGGGTGGCTGCCATGATTGTTTTCTGATTCACCGTTCCCGGGGAGCTGATGCACAGCACTCTGGGCAGTAGGCAGTGACGGTACCCACTCAGCTCGGTACAACCAGTCGAAAAAACATGGGCTGGTTTTTGAGCTGTGCCGTGTGCTGTACTTGGCTAATCGAAAAGCAAAAAAAGCCGTGGCCAAGTCAAGCCCTGTTGAGCTGTACCGGGTAGAAAATGGGCAGTGGAAAAGGGCCTCTATGTCTTTTAGTGTGTATGTCATGTCATGATGTGATGCTGTCAGGTTAATTGCCTTTTGACATCGCACCAACTTTCATGAGTGTCACCCTGCACTGTAGGGGGTGGCGAGCTTGAAATCATGCAGCCGCTCCTGATATCATATCACACCTCTAGCTCTCACACAGAGCCGACAAACCTGGTGGGTGGGTGTACGTGCGCGCACGTGCGTGCGCGCTTCCCTGTGTGTTTGTGAATGCACACGCAAAGGGGGGTGACGTGTGTCAGCTGTTCAGCACGGTACTTCCAGGAGTAGGATGAAGAGCAGAGTGACTTTGACTTTGTTATTCATCACTGCATGGCCTCTCGCTCTCTCTTTCGCGCGCTCTCTCTCTCTCTCTCGCTCTCTCTCTCTCGCTCTCTCTCTCTCTCTCTCTCTCGCTCTCTCTCTCTCTCTCTCTCTCTCTCTCGCTTGCTCTCACTCTCGCTGTCGCTCTCTTCAACTCAGCCACTTGCATTTCGGTGCTCTTAAAATTACACATGCCAGCCAGGCAGCCAGATATACCGGCCATCCCCATCCCCTTACCCCGTCCCTTACCGATCCCCTTCCCCTACCCCGTCCCTTACCGATCCACTTCCCCTACCCCGTCCACATCCCCTCCCCCCCCCCCCTCCCCTTCCCCTTCCCTTTCCCCTTCCCCTACCGATCCCCTTCCCCATCCCCTACCCCTACCCTTACCACTTCCCCTACCCCGTCCCTTACCGATCCACTTCCCATCCTCCCCCAGCCGGCCCGGGCGGCAGCTGCAATAACTAGCTCGCCTGCCACTCAGAGCCACCGACTGGCGCTGTGAAATTATTGTTGGTGGCAGCAGCAGGTGGTGGCAGACAGTGTGGTGGTGGCAGCAGCAGTGTGCGAGAGATGGCTTTCTATGTCCTACATGTATACTTCCTGGTGCTTTGTCGTCAGAGCACTGTTTAGTAGAAGGAGAGGGAGGGAGGGAGAGAAAGGGAGAAGGTGTGTGAGAGCAGGAGAGGGAAGAGGGAGCGAGAGAGGAGAGGAGTAGAGAAGCTGAGGAGAAAGAATAGAGACAGAGGTAGAAAAGGTGCAAGGGGGAAGAGAGAGAGGGAGAGGGGGGGGGGGTTAAAAGAGACGTGGAGAAGGAGAGAAAGAGAGGGGAAATGTGACGTGTGAGTATGATGAGCCTATTAAACCAGGGAGCCGTGACTGGTAGAGCTACATGGCTCTTCAGATTCTGAGCATTTATTGGCGTGTGTGTGTGTGGGATCCCTCTGCCTCCGTGTAGTAACCTTGAGCCCGGCATGCCAAAGTGTTTACACACAGGTCTATGCGGGGCTACAAAAGTTTTTACAGTGCGTGCTAAACACCCTCAACATGGTGTGTGTGTGTGTGTGTGTGTGTGTGTGTGTGTGTGTGTGTGTGTGTGTGTGTGTGTGTGTGTGTGTGTGTGTGTGTGTGTGTGTGTGTGTGTGTGTGTGCGTATGTGCGTGTGCGTGTGAATATTGCCGTAATTTAGCTTTGCCTATATTATGTTTGTTGTCTTTCTGTCTCTCTCTCTCTGTGGTGTGTGTGAATATTGCCATCATTTCAGATTTGCCCATATTAAGTTTGCAGTCTTTCTATCCCTCTTTCTCTCCTTGTCATCCATCCACAGGAGAGGACTTCTCCTTGCTGCCTGTGTCGACTTCACACCGCTCTCTGGGGATAACACTGGTGCATGCGAGGCGAGGCAGTTGCTACGAGAGGCTGCTGCGACACTGCAAACAAAGGGTAAGCATTTACAGATATCTGGAGCGCGCTCAGCAAGGCACGGCCATCAGTCTTAGGCCGGCGGGGGCCAAGCACATATCATATTACAGTTTAGACTACATCCCAGGGCCGGCCTAACCTTGGGGGGGGGAAAGGCAAGGCTGTTGTTGGGACTGGTTGGTTAGTTGTGACTGACTAGCTTTTGTTTGGGATTTGTGAACTCTACTCCATTTAAAAAATATATATTTTTAGAATGGGAATAAATTGATAAGACCACTGGTCACACGTGTTGAATGTCTCAGGTTAAGACCTGTATCGAACAATCACCATTCACACTGTTCATTATTTAAAATCAAAATGGGTAAAATTGGCCGACTCCGTGTAAGGCTTAACTCAAAGTGGAAAGGGAAAGTGTTTTTTTTTTTTTTTGTTCTGGTTGGTGTCAGCACATTTACTATTTTTTTGATGTGTACAACGCCCAACAGTCACTGGGATGAGACGTGACTGCGGAAGTCTTCATTGCACAAAGAGCACAGAAGACTCTCTTTGTTCCTCTTGAATACTGCTGAAGCCCGACACCATGGCTACAGACACAACATCTTACAGAGGATTCCATAGGCAAATTCCTTACATTTGTATTAGCTATAATTACACAGCAATTGTACTCAAAATGCATGTACTCCTGCACTCTCTTGCTTGCTTGCTTACACACACACACACACACACACACACACACACACACACACACACACACACACACACACACACACACACCACCTACACTACTAAGGTATGGTAAGGATACCTGTACACCTGTGTACCTTTGTATTTTTGTAAGCTGTCCGACACTTTCATTTCCCTCGGGATTAATAAAAGTATTCTACTCTTCTCTACCTCATGAACCACAGGGAAGTTTTGCTGCACTCAGGAAATTGACCTGGGGGTTGTATAGTTGTAGAAGGTCAAATGTAGTGCAGTACGGTGGAGATTCGTGTGTGGCGTAGTGTAGTGGCAGCTCGGGGGTTAATGCCCCTGCATAGAGGCGCAGCCTACTGAGCACTAATGCTACTGGTGCTAATGTTGCGGATGTGATTTGTTAACGGGCAAGAGCCCGCACACTGCTCCAGGGCATCATCAGCCCACCCCTCTCTCTTTCTTTCTCTCTCTGCTGCTTCGCTCTCGCTCTCTCTCGCTCTCGCTTTCTCTCTCTTTATCTCTCTCTCTCTCTCTCTCTTTCTCTCTCTCGCTCTCTCACTCTCCTTCTTTGTCTCTGGCCCTGCTTTTCTTTCTCCTCCTGGCACTTTCTACCTCTCTTCCCCCTGTTCTTTGTCTCTTTCTCTCTCTGCCTTTCGCTCTCTCTCGCTCTCTCTCTCTCTCTCTCTCTCTCTCTCTCTCTCTCTCTCTCTCTCTCTCTCTCTCTCTCTCTCTCTGCCCCCTCCCATCTGCCTTTCCTTCTCCCTCGCTAGCACTCTCTCTTTCTCTCTCTCTCTCTCTCTCTCTCTGTCTCTCTCTCTCTCTCTCTCTCTCTGTCTCTCTCCCCCTTTCCCGTCTTTCTTTTCACCTTACAGGAAGAAATTGTGGCTGAAGATGAATTATAAACTTACATGAATAATTGAAGGCAGTCGGCAGAATTCAATTATTTATTACGGGGAAGAAAAGCCATCTCTGTCTACGCTAGTGTGCCAGCCGAGTAGGAATGGGGGGGACTTGCTTTACGGTGGGGCATAACTTCACTTTACCGGGAAGATGTGTACATACACATATATATACACACACACACACACACACACACGCGCACACACACACACCACTAGACGTCATAACTTCACTTTATCGGGAAGACGCGCGCACACACACACACACACACACACACACACACACACACACACACACACACACACACACACACACACACACACACACACACACACACACACACACACACACCACTAGACGTCATAACTTCACTTTACCGGGAAGACGTACACACACACACACACACAGCACTAGACATCATGCCTTCACTTTACTGAGAAGACACACATACACCACTCCCCATGCACATCCGCTATTTAGTAGTATTTGTAGTCGCAGCAGCATATTCAACTTTCAGTACACTACTCGGAACTTCCACGCAGCTCCCCTCCAGTCTCTAAAACAAATATAACTAATAGCCGAGGCATAAAAGATGCACATCTAATGCATCATATCCGTCTTGGCAGCATCTGGCGTGCTCAAGTGTGCTTTAAAAAGCTCAGCTCTGGGTCTTGAAGCGCACTGACTACACTGAGCGGCGGCGGCGGCGGCACACCGACTACAAACATACTGATTGTTCATACATGCGGGGCCAGGTCTATCACTGCTTTTCAATGCTGGAGTACGGTAAATGATCATGCTGCTTTGTTAATGCACATACAGTCGCGCACACACACACACACGCACACAGACACACACAGAGACTAATTTACATTCTCGGATACACTCCTCCTTTCATGCACACAGATGCATATTACACACACACACACACACACACACACGCACACACACACACACACACATTCCCACTCACACATTCTAACACATGGACAAACGCACACACACATATGTACATAGACACACACATACACCCATCTCTGCTTCCCAGTAGCCTGGAGCTCCTGAGGCCAAAGTGTCTCACATTACTGATGTAGCGTGCCTGCCTGCCTGTCTGTACCCTCGCCATGGCGGTGTGGTGTGTGTTGTGCTGTGCAGCCCTGCGGTGGGTAGTGTACTGCACTGTACTTTACTGTAGTGGAGTGTACGTAGTCTTAACACAGAAGAGATCATAACGAGCTGCTTTATGCTACAAGCCAAACCGCCAGCCAGCGTTGTCTTAAGAGATGTTAAAATGTAAATGACTGCAGACAGCTGGGGGTGGATAGGGATGAGGCCGTGCCGGTGAATACTAATAGTGGAGGAGGGGGAGGAGGCTGGAGGATGGAGGAAGCTGGAGGAGAGGAGGATGGAGGAGGCTGAGAAGAGGTGGCTGGAGGAGAGAAGGATGGAGGAGGCTGAGAAGAGAAGGATGAGAAGAGAAGGATGAGAAAGAAGAGGAGGAGGAGGATGAGGAGGAGGATTGAGTGAGAGGAGGTGGAGGATGAGATGCGGAGGATGAGGAGGAAAGGATTGAGGAGGAGGAGGAGGAGGAGGAGGAGGCTGAAAGTTGAGGATGGAGGAGGCTTAAGAGGAGGAGAAGGAAGAGGCTGAGGGTGGACAAGGTTTAGAATGGAGAATGGAGGTGATAGTCTGCCTTTGCCTGGTCCTCTGAGGGCAGCAGGTGCTCTAACAGCTGCATTAGCTACTCTTGATTAATACCAATGGCTGCTTTTATTATTTCCTTAAGAACCTGTGTGCTCAGAGCCTCAGACTCAGAGAAGCATGGTTGGTGATAATGGCTGTGGATTCTAATTTATCCTCCCCTCTCTCGCCCTCCCTTGCTCTGTCCGACCGTGCGTCCTTATCATTTTTCAGCATCCTTCTCTTTCTCACCCACCTCTACCTCTCTCCTTTCTTTGTTGGTTTTTTTTGCGGTCTCTGTTTATCATCCTGGGTTCGGGTCGATTTTTTTTGTATATGCCCATAGTATTATACTACACTCCAAAAGTCTTTTGTTCTTTTTTTGAGCTTTATGTTGTGAGGGCGGTGACACTGTTTGACCTCTGTGGTTGTGATCACACCCACAAGAATGTTCTAGAAATACCTCCTCTTGGGTTTATGTAACACTCCACGCTCCTGGTGCTGGGGCTCCTTGTTGCCGTGGAGAATGGCCCTTGAGACGACCTAATCTGCAGCACCCACCGGTCCTCGTGAAGATTCAGTTCCTTATCATACGTGATCGTCACAATGACTTGGCATTTGTGTCTGCAATTTGGTGGGGTTCATATTCAGCCTTGCACTGCATTTATTAGACGACTGTGTAAATCAATGCCTTGCATGTCCTGACTGAGATGGGTTGGTTGGCTGCAGCTGAGGCGTCATCTGTTCTCACACTTGCAGTGCGAACTTACAAAGTACACTCCTCCTACATCGTGCCCTCCTCAGCCCACTCGAGAGGAAGTTCAAAAGGATTTAAAGGAAGTAGCGCATCAATCGGTTGTATTTACTGGCCGCTGATTTTTGTGCTTTTGTGTCAGATCGGCTCTTCATCTTCATTTTGCTTGCTGCTTGCTCATCTGATGTTGTGCTCAGTCACCGTTTTCTAACTGAAGCCTCAGTCATTATTGCTGAGCTGCCCACTCGGAAGATGGCATTTTGTCAGATTTGCCGTCTGCCGTTTTTTTTTTTTGCGATCTGCTCTTGCTGATGTGTATCTATCTGGGTTAAGTTGATGGAAAGAGCTTGAAAGCCAGAGTTTTGAAGCTTGTCGTTGTCGTTAGTCTGTTGAAGCAAGATGCACTCTTCTAATGTGCAGGCCAAACTTGGACCTCAGGGCTCAGCAAACAAACCCAACAAATATCATGATGCACTTTGGACTTTTGGACATGGTAGAATAATAAACCTAGTGTCAAGTGTCAAGTGTTGTTCCCAAACAATAGTAGACTTGGATCTCTTATTTCAAAAGTCCTCTTTGTAGTAGATCTTATCCTCTTCAAATATCTTGTGATTTCTTTTAGCCATGCCAACAATAACAATTGTTAGTTTTGTGTCACATTATTTTCTTATCGTTAGACTAACAATAACAATGTTATTATTACTATTACCTTGACCCGCAGAAGCAGTATCAAAGATTTTCAATACGGTAACCTAGAGAAGTCATTCTCAGCAATGCAAAAAAGTAGGATGCTTTCCAGTGTCCTCAACGGGCGTGACTTTAAACATTCCCCCATATGAACTCTCTTCATTCTGAACCCCTCGCTATCTTATCAATATATCAACTGTCTCGGCTAGTAGGGTCATGAGGGCTACTTGTTGGCAAAAGTGGACTTGGTTAGCCTGTTAGCTCGCTGTGCATAGCTGTACATATAAGGTGCCTGTCAGACATTAGCGTTGTCATTGGCGTTGACTCGTTGCTAAGAGACAACAATCCGGCCCTCTTGATAAACGACCAATCCGATTCACTTTATGCACTCGGGTAAAGTCGTGTAAAGTCATGCTCCACTCGGGAAAATTCTGAACGACAACAGTTTGAACGGCCGTTTCCCTACGTCTTTAAAGGGGCTGCTTTGTTAGACTTGCTCTGGGTGCCTCTTTGCCTCAGAACAGGGGTTCTAGGGGACCGCTTGAAATGTTCGGGGCCCACTTCTGACCTATTAATCAATAAAACTTGAATAAATAGTCAACAGCAATACGCATATTATTTTAGACTTTTTGAAAATTATGTCAAGGCCCGTTTGGAGGACTAAATTCAGATTCCACAGTTTGAGAATCTCTGCCTTCGAGTGCCGGGTTGCTCTGTAGCCCGACTGTCACTGTGAGGCGTGGAGGAGTGTGAGCGAATTCAAGAGGCAGCTCCGTGAGCTGTCGAGACATGGCCGACACGCCAGAGGGACCGGCTGACTCTCTATAAGGCACTCAGGGGCTCGGAGACTAGAGCTGCTTCCCCTTACAGTACGTGTCCTCAGCTCACTTTCTTAGTCTATACTTCCTCACTGGCAGCCCATCACTCTTAATACTCTCACACACACACAAACACGCGTGCACAGACATACACATGCACACACATACGCACGCGCACACACACACACATACACACATACGCACGCGCACACACACACACATACACACACAAACAGAAGCATGTGCACACACGCGCGCGCACACACACACACACACATACACACATGAACACAAGCATGTGCACACACGCGCACACATACACACACGAACACAAGCATTCACACACACACACACACAACACAAACACGCGTGCACAGACATACACATGCACACACATACGCACGCGCACACACACACGCATACACACACAAACAGAAGCATGTGCACACACGCGCGCACACACACACATACACACATGAACACAAGCATGTGCACACACACGCACACATACACACACACACACAAACAAAAACACAAACACAAACACAAACACACACACACACACACACACACACAGTACAGGGTGATGGAGTGCATTGCCGTTGTCCACTGAGGCCAGTGGGGAGAGCAGGGCTTGGCCTGCTTGGCTGGCTGGGTCGCATGGACAGACTTTTGCACGCTAGAAAAACCATCACAAAGCGGACAGGAAATGACTGAATTGCATGCATGTTTCAAGTTCTACATGTCACATCTAATCCACTGGGGGGTTTTATGGATTAAATGTACCTTCTACTTACAAAGGCACTGGGTAGTACTGCTGTAATGCCCCCATGAAACAAAGTGCCGATTAAATGCGGAGAAGTTCAGATGGGATTGGATTAAATGTTGATGTGACAGCGGAGTGGAGGATGGTTGGAGCTGCTGGGAGGGCCCCACTTTGTTTTTTCCTTAGAAACAGCGAAGGGAGCCGTTTAAAAGGTTGGCAGATCAGATTAAACCGTATTGAGCCTTTTTGAAAGGGCGATGGCCTCTCAGTCAATGGAGTGCGCAGCATCGCCAGATTCACATGTAGATTGTGCAGCCCGAGGTGAAGGGCATGACTGTTGATTAACTACTGTATACTGTGTTGTTGTTGTTTCTGTCAAAGTAGTAGATATGCTTTTATATCTTTACTGTAACATATCAAGCCCGATTTGCTTTTGTTTTTTAAGAATTAATATTCACTCATTGAATTGGATCTCATCTCTTTCCTATTGGGGATTGTTTTCCAGCTATTGCATGCCAGCAAGCACTTTGTATTTGGATTCATTTCATGAAAAGTAGGCAGTCATCCTAAGCCTTCCACCGATTGTATTCTTCCTTCACATACAAGGATGAAAAGACTGTTTATTGTTCACATCTAGGGATGCAAAAGATTAATCGATTAATCAACTTTAATCGATCACTGCATTAATCGATCAAAAAACATTAATCGCAATTAATCAACAATTCAACTGACAAGATACCTAGGTGAAATGGGCATGTGAAGAGTGTGTGTGAAGAGGGGTGTGAATAGGGGGAATATTTTAATCACCTTTGGATTAAAGAGTTGAAATAGAATTACATTAAATGTGGTATTTTATCTCAATTTTTTTAAAAACATTTTAGATTTAGTAGGATTTTTTTCGAGAAACATTGAGATTTCGGGGGGAAAACGCCGCTTATCAATTAATCGTAAGTCGATCGATAAGGCTATCAACTAATGATTAATGAATTAATCGATAATTTGCATCCCTATTCACATCAAATGAAGTATAGTTTATTGGTAACATCCAGAGTCAGTTTGTGAGTCATTTTGTGAAGCATGTTTCACATTCATGTTTCATACATTTTAACATTCCTTTATACATTTACAGAAAAGTCTACCCTTATTCCATTATCGCAGAGCTTCTATGTTACTGTCTTTTGTCGTATGATGCCTGTGTGATGAGAATTTGCTGTGTAACCTTAATCCTATTTCTGCAGCAACCGTGTTTTTCTTTTTGGACAAAATTCCATTACCATGTGTCATCACAGTTGGTCTTCCCTTACCATAGTTGGACCCTTCTAAATGGATCTCATCTCACAGACATCAGTTCTGAATAAACAACAACAACAACAGCAGCAACAACAAAACACAATCAAAACAATAGACAGCTAGGTTGAGGGGGGCTTTAGGTTCGGAATGTTTTCCTGACAAAAATCTGATTTGCCTGTTGCTATTGCCCAGCAGCATGGGCAAAAGTGACACGTTACCACGCCAACAAAATGACACACAACAACCTCCAGTCTTGACAAATTGTTTCTGAGGTGATATTTAACAGGCTTTTCACAAATATATTATTTGTCTGACAGACAGTGCCGTGACAGTTGGCACAAGGTTTGTTTTTTTAATCTTACGGCAAATATAGGAGGGCAGGAATGAAAATGGCCATCTGAGCAGGTCAAATTGGTCATCAGCACTCTGGAGTCCTCCAAAATCACCAATCTTGCTGATAGGTGTGTGTTGTTTGCTGTCCTTGCACACGCAATGTGTGTGTGTGTGTGTGTGTGTGTGTGTGTGTGTGTGTGTGTGTGTGTGTGTGTGTGTGTGTGTGTGTTCGTGTGTGTGTGTGTGTGTTCGTGTGTGTTCGTGTGTGTTCGTGTGTGAATGTGCCCATGTGTGTGTGTGTTCGTGTGTGAATGTGCCCGTGTGTGTGTGTGTGTGTTGTTTGCTGTGTGTGCGTGGCTGTGTGTTTGCATATTGTGCACACATTGTCTAGCCACTTGGCTGGCACAAGTCTCTCGTCCCTTGTTTGTTCTGATTGATCGATTCTGTCCTCTCTGCCCTAGTTTGTTCTGCAGGTAGGCACACCACTGTGTGTGTGTGTGCGTGTGTGTGTGTGTGTGTGTGTGTGTGTGTGTGTGTGTGTGTGTGTGTGTGTGTGTGTGTGTGTGTGTGTGTGTGTGTGTGTGTACCTGTGTGTGTGTGTGTGTGTGTGTGTGTGTGTGTGTGTGTGTGTGTGTGTGTGTACCCCTGTGTGTGTGTGTGTGTGTACCCCTGTGTGTGTGTGTGTGTGTGTGTACCCCTGTGTGTGTGTGTGTGTGTGTGTGTGTACCCGTGTGTGTGTGTGTGTGTGTGTGTGTGTGTGTGTACCCCTGTGCTGTGTGTGTGTGTACCCCTGTGCTGTGTGTGTGTGTGTGTACCCCTGTGCTGTGTGTGTGTGTGTGTGTGCCTGTGCGTTCGTGTGTGTGTGTGTGTGCCTGTGCGTTCGTGTGTGTGTGTGTGTGTGTACCCCTGTGTGTGTGTGTGTGTGTGTACCCCTGTGTGTGTGTGTGTGTCTGCCTGTGCGTTTGTGTGTGCGCGTGTGCTATCTGGAGAGAGATAGAGAAAGCAAGAGAAATGCCTTCAGGCTTCAGTTGACCTCTTCTTTCCACACACTGCTCGCAGAAGACGGAGGATGCGTCATTTTGGCAGACTCAGTGGGGAGGGAGCCATTTTTTGCCAGGCACCACAGCTCATTTGCAACTAGGCCATGATATTAATTGATTGGGTGGCTGAGTAGACCTGGCTCACTTTACAATCAGTTTTCGCAGTCTCAGAAACACTGGAAGCAAGAAGGGAATGTTGTCCAGGAACCTTCTCTTGCCTGTTCTACCACCTGTAGAGGAATCCGTTTTCTTTTAGGTTGCGCTGCAATAGTTTGTGAAGTACAGTTCTGTCTGGTCTGTCATTTAAATGAGGTTTGTTACAGATATTGAAGCTTTTATTTTGATTCAGGCTGCTGGCTGAATTGTTACTTGTATTTGATATTTGTGGTGTTTGCATGCTAGTCAGTTCTGGTGTTAAGTTCGACACACTGAATGGACAGATACTATTTACCAGCATTGCTTAATATGATCTATTTCAGTTAACACACTGTGAACTGCACTTTTAGTATGGCTGTGGTTTTGCCAATTAAATTAGGCAATTCAACCAGTAAATTAGATTAAGAGTGAAAGGTTCAATGTGTCAAGGATTGCATCACAAGACATTGGTTTACAAAGGTATAGAGGAGATAACAGACTAACTACAACCCTCTTGCAAAAGACACAATCATGTGCATGTCCCTCTGATCCTTTGGAAACATATGGGAAACGGTGTAGTCCATTTTTGTGCATGTGCTCACACAGTAGCATTACTGCAAATTTTCCAGTTGAATTTTACTCCCATCATCTTCTTTTAAAAAGCTAATTATTTAGATGGCTAAAGGGAATAGCTCAGGCATGCCGGCACCGCAAGTCTAAATGATCTACTGTAGCCAAACAGAAATAAAGAGCTCGGAGCATTGGCATAAGTCACTCAGGGCTAACTAACATCTGTGCCATCGCTCACCTGCAAACATAATATTAGACTAGCTGCATGTAACTCTAGCCCGCTGCATTCTTTCCTCTGAGCGGACTTCCCTCTGGACTCTCTATGGTGAGAGTAAGTAGGCGCTCATATCATCGCGAGCCACACTGGCACTCACTCACTGAGGACTGCAGTTAGTTGGTCAGGCCAACAAGCTGGCAGCAGTTCCGTTCCCATGGTTCCCAAAATACAGCCCAAATGTCACGAGTAGAGATAGTGACGGTGGCAACATAGTCTTGCTCGCATAACGGGTGATTTATCGCCAACAGTTTCATTTTGAATGTACGCCAGTGAACTCCTATGTTTGAACTTACAGTATATCTGTTGTTCGTGTTAAGTTCCGTGTTGACCCACTTTGTGAAGTTTCAGGCTAGCATAAATACTGACATTGGCTATGTTTACATGAGACATTTAATTCAGAATTAACTCACTTTAATTCTGAATAAAGCTTAATTCTGCTTTGAAAACGTCATGTACATACTTCACAATTCGGAATTAATAGCAAGATCAAAGTGAACTAGACGGAACGAATTAATTCTGAATTATTTATTCTGAATTAAGAACGTCATGTAAACGTTGCCAGTTAGAAGTGAAATATTATGCAATGAACATGGATATGGGTTTTTTCATATTTCTTTTGGGCATGTTTTGAGTTTGAACACTGGTTGTTCAAGTGCACTTGAGACGCGGTCATGATTTCTGCACAGGGTTTTCTCTGTAGATTTAAGTGTGTGACGTTGGTGTTGGTGTGAATGGGAGACCTGGCATGAATTACTGTAATGCTGCCTGAGGTGGTGCTGCCAACATGTAATTTGCCGCTCATTTTGTGGTGGTGTTTTGCGAGCGTGACACAAATGGCATGGTTAGACTCGAGTCGCAGGTGAATAGACTTAATTTTTATCTTGTGAAACCGCACTCTTATGAAGACCACCAACGAGCACGCGACGCTTTCAGCTTTACAGCTTTCATCACGGCAAACACTACACTACACTGCACTGCACTGCCCGCCCCTCTTATAGCCTCAAGGGCACAGTAAAATAAAAGAAATTGAACCCTACCTCAATCTATTGCCCTCTCTCTCTCTCTCTCTCTCTCTCTCTCTCTCTCTCTCTCTCTCTCTCTCTCTCTCTCTCTTTCTTTCTTTCTTTCTTTCTTTCTTTCTTTCTTTCTTTCTTTCTTTCTTTCTTTCTTTCTTTCTTTCTTTCTTTCTTTCTCTCTTTCTCTCTTTCTTTCTTTCTTTCTTTCTTTCTCTCTTTCTTTCTCTCTTTCTTTCTTTCTTTCTTTCTTTCTCTCTTTCTTTCTTTCTTTCTTTCTTTCTTTCTTTCTTTCTTTCTTTCTGCCCGTATGCCTCCATGCATTAGGTGCTCCTCATGTGTGTTTGGGCTATATGTGCTGAGCTGTGCTGCCCTGCCTCGCTTCACTCAAGCTCCGGCTTGGTGGTGGAAGTGGCCTGTGACTCTAATGGCTAATGGATCTTTGCTTTGGTCATTTATTTCCTTCCTCTCCACGTCACGCACGTTTACACAGGGCTTGGAGAAGGTTGCACTGATGTGAATGGGACATGACCACATCGGAAGATTTTGTTGTTTATTTCTTCAATGCCACTGCTGGTGATTCTATGGGCCCAACGTAAAGTCCCATTTAATTCGGACCGCTTAAAACAAAGTACATTCAATCATTTTACATATAAATGATTGACATTCAATTTTTGTATGCAGACACAGTAATGTCATAACACAAGATGAACAATGCCTGAAATGGGTTGCAATAATCCGAAGCTGAATAAATTATTGATGTAAGCTTATATACGAAAAACAAACTTTGCATGTCACGCACATTACAAAATATATACAGCTACTGCTCATCACTCAAGTAAGCTTTTTTTGGAGGGTTAGTAAATAGACATGTTTATCCATGAATATGTATGACAGGTTGATATAGCCATCACCCATTGCGAGCTGGGTAATTCTTTTACGGAGGCCAGCCCGGCCGACCACGAATTGTTCCGCGTGGAGGAACCGAAATGAATGGGGCCTCCAGCGCTGGGGTGGAGTAATTTGCTCTCGCGGTGGCAATGAAGGATGACTGTTTACTTCATGAATTAACTCCCCTCTCGCTAGCCGCGGTGCTGGGTCATTGATTGCCGGAGCCCGAGCCATCCTCTTCTTCTTCTTCACTGCTGCTGCAGCATCAGCTCTAGTGCCTCTCTTCCTCTCTTCCTGTCTTTCTCTCATCCGCTCCTCTTCTCGTCCTGTCTTGCTCTCTTCCTGTATTCCACTCCTCGCGCCTCACATTCTTCTCATCTCTTACTATTCCTGTCTGCCTCTCATCTCTCTCCTTTCTTTCCTCCCTTTTTCTCCTCATGTCTTCCTCTCGTCCTCTCTTCCTCTCCTCTCCTCCTGCTTGTGTGGTAGAGATGTCTGTGCAGAGTGTCAGCACTGGACAGGTTATTGCTGATATGAGAGCCATCCGTAAGAAATACTGTCACCATTTCATAAAGAGCTGAACTCAGCATGATCCCCTATGGGGTAGAGAGTGAGAAGATTTTCTGCTGATCAAGGACTTCGTCTTTCCACATGTTTCCAGGGCGAGAGTACCTCTCCCTCTCTCCCTCTCTCCTTTTTCTCTCCCTCCCTCTCTTCCTCTCCCTCTCACTCTGGTGTGCCCAATTATGTGATTGCACCCCCTGCAATTCCAAACCCCGTTTAGCACACCAGATCATCAATACAATCCTGTAATCAAGTGCTTGTCCAAGATTAGTCTTGTCCAGACTTAATTTGCCGTTTCACTAGGGGGGGATTTCAGACTTTTGATAGGCCACTAGAATTTAGAGGTTGGTCTTGGTAGGTTTTGGTTGTTTTTTTCCTCCTCTCATTATATCCTCAGTTACTTTTTTGGTCTATTTGTTACAATGACTTTGCCTTGGACAAAAACTTGTTACCGATGGATTTGAAACAACATTCCTCTCTGTGTACTCCCAAAGAGAATTGGTGCCATTGTTCGGACTGAAGTGAGCAGTTCAGGCTGAATTTCCTCTTGCTGTCCCCTCTTTTCTGCACAGATACTGGGAGTGTTTACACCAACACAGACACATTGTTCTGGAAGAACTCTGGGCAGAGGTGGATGGCTGAATGGTGAATCACATTTGGTTGCTTCTGTTGCTCATTGCTGTTGGTGTAACTTATGTCTCAAGATTATCATCCATCAAGGTTATTTTAAATTGTTCAGTTGTCGAAAGTGTTAGTTCTTTTTGGAGCTTGAAAAAAATGTTTCCTCTCCTCTCTGTTGAGAGTGTTGATGTGGAAATCCGAAGGCATTTATCTATTCAGAGCGGACACGCTCCAAAAAGAAGACCTGTGTCCTACAACTGAACTCTTTTGACTTCCATTAAAGTAGCTCTTCAGTGCGGTTTTCTCTGAACAGAGTCAGCAACACTTGCACTTGAATGACGAACTTTCGTTTCCCATCTGTGCCCCTCTTACTCTTCTATTGACGAAGTCTGGGCTTGTTACGTGTTTACTCAGCCATCTCAGTAAGCCCATAATGATGACTGCGAATGCTTCTCCTATATGGCGGTATTTGGACGTGACAACAGGAATATGGGAGTGGTGGTGGGTGCATCTTCCGTACAGGAGGTAGAAAGTACACTATCTAACTTTTAATGAAATACTGTATCTTGCATTTGTTTCTTTCAGACACTGAACATAGGATGTTCCAAGTTGCCAACCCAACATTAAGCCCTCGTTGACAGCCTGGCTGTGTGTTTTTTTTTTTTTTTTCTTCTCTCCCCCAGCATGTGTTGTTTTTGAAACGTGCCTAGATTAGATTTGTATCAGTCACCTGAACCATCTGGTCGCTCCAGCCAGCGCTGACATCGTTTGTAGGACACTGGGAATGCCAGGTGCCAGTGGCACTATTTGGGTAGCAACAACGTGACCGTCCCCTGAAGGTGAGAGTCGATATCACAGGTGGCTGTGTTACCTACCAGGCACTCCGGGGAAATGACTCTCACCTTTCAGGTTTCCACTTGTGTACTACATCCTACGGTGCTTCACCCTCATTAATTCTTTACGAAAGGATTGGGCTCTCAGATCTGAAGGTTTAACTAAATCACATGACATTGAAGCACTTGTTTGCTACAGAGTCGGAACAATGGACAGCTTACAAATTTACATATGTAGCGGAGTGTTTTATAATAGAGTCGCATGTGGAAACACAAGCTGAAGCTAGCCTTAAGTAATGCTTGGGCTTTTGAGGTCAAGGACAATGGAAGGAGATGAATATACGCCCCCTCAGAACAAAACATTAGTTGTATGAATTTCCACAGGCGTAAACAAATAGTCATTTGCGAAAATCCGCTACAGTGTCTTGTCAGGATTGGCTACACTTTGGCCATGTAGTCGCGTACGGCTTGTACCTTTTTATGAAGGTATTTGTTGCCATGGTAACACCTTTTAATAAATACAAGACGTGTACAGATTACCTTCCCCCCACACACACACACAACAAAACACAAGCACTGTCACACATGCATACAACACTGCACACATACCACATAGCAACACACAACATAGCAACACAGCTGTGCAGCCAGACATGGAGGTGTGTTATGTCTACGCAGGTAACACAATTGTGTCTGGGAGGGGGGTTGAGCCGGCAGTGTATTGCAAACATATAAGCATCAATTAAGTAGCGGCAGCATCAAGTACGGCCCATAGGAGATCAATGACCACAGCGGGCCTTCACTTAATTGGTCCTTCTCGTAATAAATCTTCAAAATGGCCAATCTTATATTCCCACCACCCCATCCCAGACAGCCCCTCCCCCCACCTCCTTTAAAACCCAGTGGACTATTTTCCCTTTTCCCTCTATTTTCCCAGTCGCCCACCCCCCACCACACCACCCCACCCCATTCACACGGGTGTCAGCTTGATGTATCTTGCTTGGGCTTTCTGTGTCTTGCTCAGGAGGAGGGCAGAGAGAGAGAGGGAGAGGGAGAGAAAAAAAAAATCTGTCTCCTTTCGCTTGTAGCCCCCTTTTCATTTCATTTTCTTTGTTTTCTCTTTCGCTCTGCCCTTGAGCAACAAGAATGTCTCTGTTTATGACACATGCTGGATAATGTTAGGTTACTTTGTAATGAGTAGTATTCCTCTGTGGCCCCCCGAGTGAAATGGGGCATATTTCTCTTTAACGGTGCAATACTTTTGCAATTTCTCCTCCACCGGCTTTTTTGTGGAGCTGTTTTTATTTTTTAATGTGTATTTTTCTTCTCCTTCCTCCTTCCTTTCTCCGCTCAGTCTAATCTACCCATGTGTTCCGTCTTGGACAAAACCAATGCGACCTGTCACCTAGTGTCTGCACTCTGCAGCCCATCTATAGACTTAGTATGGCAGAAAAATATTTGGAGATCCAACCAAAAGCAATGTGTTGTGTGACTGCACCCATCTCTATGGGCTTCAAGAGTTCAAAAACAAATTCAAGATATTTATATCTTCAGTTGGGAGACAGAGAGAGGTCGAGAGAGACCGATACACAATTAGAGAGGGAGGAAAAACAGAGCGACAAAACTGAGTCTATTGTGTGTGAGCTGTTGGAGTACGGGACAAGGGGGTGGACAGACTCTAATAAGGTTTTATACACATCCTATTATAGTCCCACCCAGCACAGCCAGCACTGGTCAGCAGTAGACATCTTTACGGCTGTAGCAGCACGCAATCCAGTTAGCACCAATCATATTACTCCTAATCAGATCAGCTGGAAAGAAAAGCTATTGCTCATCATATCTCTTTTTGACCCTTCCCCCCACACTTACCCTGCCTGCGCTCCCTTTCAAGGCGAAAGATGTTAAGCAAGCATGTGCATAAATTGTTGTCATCAGTTATGAACTCGAGAGTGTGGAGGAATATGGATTCTCCCTGTCACACGTTTTTTATGCTACCAGTAACTCAGGCTGTCTTGGTGTTGATGGTGTGTGAATTTGTGTTTCCTTTTCAGAGATTTCCGAGCTAATCCCAGTCAGTGCCACACAACTGGATGGTGATAATATTTGCACAACATGCAAACGTAACGTATAAGATAGAGGTGCACCGAAAATTCGGCCGCCGAAAGTATTCGGCCGAAAATGCAAAAAAAGACACTTTCGGTTTTCGGCCGAAAGCCAATTGAGCGGCCGAATCGGAGGCCGAATAGAAAATGAATTGAAAATGGGCATTAATTAAACTAATTCAGTAAATCAGTTCTACTCTAACATTTGAAGACATCAAATACACATTTATTTTCTTTCCAAAACATGTCAAAACATTTGGATGTGCATTTCTGCCAAATACAGTAGCCTATTCGAAATTCGATGGCCACTATTGGAATGTTATTCGAAAATCCGAAAAAAAGACGTGCGTTTGCTAACTGAGGGATTTCCACTGTCATCCCTTGAAACGTGTAGCCTAAATTCCGCCGACGTATCATAAAGAGTTCAATACTTATTTACAGTGGCCTTCCATCTACAGCACCAGGGGGGAGCAATAGCTAGAAAATGCTGTCGAGTGTACACCTCTGAACGTCCAGCAGCACGTTCACTGGAAGAGGAGTCTGTGCGTCTGTGACAAGAAATATTTATCATTCCCTTCCCCTCCTTCCATTCTCGTGGCACGGCAAAGTAAACCCCACTGAACAGCTGTTCGCTAGTTGGGCTGCATTAGAACTAGTTAGCAATTGACATTGTTGACAGACAGTATCCCGATTCGCACGGCTACAGGGGGTGGCTTTTACCAAGTTTGTTTTACAAATCTGAAGCAACGCCATATGAAACGAACCCCAAATAGTTGCAGATTATAGTAAGCCAGATACAATCGCCTCAGCTAAGAGTGCTCAGCTAGTTTACTTCGCTTGTTAGCTTATCATTATTAGCGAGATATTGAAATAACCTGCCATTGTTGACACTGACTGACAGCTACAAGTAGCTTACCTTGCAGAAGTTTACGCTGGCCAAATCAGACGCAAATTGATGTGACATTATTCCCGAACAGTTACAGATGACAGTCCATGTTTACAAAACCATCACCAATTGCAGATTTACAGTGTCAGCGATTTATTTATGAATGCCCAATGCCCATTCCCGAAATGCACGAGATGCGTGGCTTCTCCCTGGCTGTGTGTGTGTCGTGTCGGCGGGGGGCGGGACGCTTTCAGACACACTCGCCTTACGAGTTGGAAATTAAAGATGAGCATGGTATCTAGACCTACCAGAGAAGTTAGAATACAGGGGAGCTACTGGGTTAATTTAATGTAACCCTGCAGTACTTTTCATTTGTCACTTAACACTGCCAGGGAGGCCAACACAGATTTTTTTTTTACTGGCTGGATTTTTTTTATTCGACAGGACTATTCTAAATTCGAAAGGAAAACGAATATTCGAACATTTGAATATTCGTGCACATCCCTAATGTAGGCCTAAACCATATATTTCAGCAATATTCAAAAATAGTGAAAAACCTAACTTTTGATCACTTTTGACTGAACTGTAATAGCCTATTCGGTTTCGGTATTCGGCCAAGTGATTCATTATTTTTCGGTTTCGGTTTCGGCCACAAATTTTCATTTCGGTGCACCTCTAATAAGATAGAAAATCGTTGGAGATCCGCTGTAGTTAGAAGATGTAGTAAAATTACCCATTCAAAAATAAATCACTCAAGTAATGATTTTCAATATGGTAAAGACTTTGTCTTGCTGCTGCTAGGTCGCACCTTATTTCCATAAATGACATATTGGTGTTTTGTCGCCCCGTGGGTGTTTGTTGTGTTGCTTGTTGATTGTCAGGTGTAAACCACAAGACGCGAGGACCTCCAACTGATGGCACGCACGCACGCACGCACGCACGCACGCACGCACACACACACACACGTCTTCCTCCTCTACCTCTCCCTCGTTCCCTGCATGTGTGCCAGTGTTCTGGTTGCAACTCTCTGAACAGTGTGCCTCTGCGTCCTCTTGAATAGAGGTGACATTTACCTCACATTTTTTTCCACTCTTCTTCTTCCCCCCCGCTCTCCCTTTCTCTCTCTCTCTCTCTCTCTCTCTCTCTCTCTCTCTCTCTCTCTCTCTCTCTCTCTCTCTCTCTCTCTCTCTCAGTCTCTCACCCGTGCTCTCTCTCTCCCACTGCCCCTCTTAGGGGGGGAGTTCTGTGGTGGAGGGACTGGACTCGCTCTATAAATAGCCAGCGGTTCTCACCGTGTTTTGCAGGCTAATTAAGAGGGAGGGGGAGTGGGGGGGACAGAGCACAGCACAGCGGAGGTGCTCCGAAGCATCTGGGCGGGCGCTTGGCAAAAGCGGCTGCCCTTGTTCCTCCTCACGAGTGGACACATACCGCCACCAATTATGTGCTCTGCTGTGGCATGACTGAGGAGAGCAGTTGGAGGGGGGAGGGGTGGAGTGTGGGGTCTTCAGAGCCCTGAATTGACCCTTAATGGAACTTCAACTTTCCGTATTTCCTCAAATAATGGCCGGGGCTACTATTAACAAAAAAAACTTAGTTTGGACCAGGCTCAAATGGGGTCAGGCTGCAATTTGAGGTTTTTGATGCAAAAAAAAAAGAAACGCACAGCCATGTTGGCTATAGATGGATGCCGGCTGTGACACAGGCTACAGGTTAATTGAGGAAATGCGGTAAGTCATCCCCTCTGTCTTTGTCTCTGTCTCTGTCTCTCTCTGTGTGTCTGGGCCGTCTGGCTTAGTTGTAGGCAGGCACGAGTACAGGAGGTGACCATCATGTGGCTGTGGACGCAACAATACAATTAGCAGCGCTCCGGCCAAAAGTCAGCCAGCCGTTTAAATATCCGGTGGTGCTGTGCCGTTCCGTGCCGTGCAGTCACAGACACATGCGGCAGTGATTTTCTACCAAGCCGCTGCGGGTTAGTTCTGGAATAATAAGCTGCAGTTTGAAGGGCTCGGTTCTGGCTGTATGGAGTTCTGTCAGTACCCAATCGTAAACGCGGACAGATGGAGGTAGACAGCCGCATGTGTGCGTGCGTGACAGAAAATGTGTTTGTCCGTAATTTCACTGCATTGATTTCCAACAACTTGGTTTGCGCAGCTTTCGAACTCAATGAATGTCATTTCGTTTCGAGTGCACTATAAACTACTCAAAATGTCCGTCTGCAACATTTTCT
>NC_085863.1:49896307-49911307 GCF_034702125.1 Engraulis encrasicolus
GCTCCCCCGCTATAATAAATTCAGGTCATCGCCAAGGGAACAAGCTGTTTGTTTTGAGAGGACATCAGTTTTCAGGATTGTCCTTCCCCGTTTCGAGTTTGTTTTTGCAGGTGGACTATCTGGTCTTTCACTATCTTGTTATTTTTGAAAGTGAATGTTTGGTGACTGAACATGCACCTGTGTTATTTTGTGCAAATATTAATTTGTCCATCAATGGGCTGTTCTTTAACACTCACAAGGACGCATACATACGCATATAAAATAGTGTCCCTGTCCTTGTATATTTTAAGAACACAGTTGACATATGAAATATGTTTCATTCCAGTCCTTGCCCTCAATATGAAGACAACCTTTGAATTATTCTGACTCTCACTTGTGAAGAGGGGCCTTGTATTTAATTCATTCAAGAAGGTATCATTAAGGGGCATATCACTTGAGAGCTTAAGGCATAAAAATATGCACGGCCACGCGTGCGGATTTAGTCCGAGAGTCTTCTGCTCTGCTTGACATCTCATTATTAACTAATGTCCCTTTCTCGCCGACGTGAAAGGAGATTAGGCCTACCTAGTCATTTCTCCTGCACCTTCATTCATACTTCAAAGGCACATAAATCAGGGTTGCTGAATAAAAATTGGTGCTAGATCTGTGCTGCGTATGAACAGCTATGCGGATTGTTGCCTGTTGAGGACAGAATAAGAAGCCGAACTGTACCATCATGTAATTATTTTTTTTCATATTTCTGCACAGAGTTGGTTAATCATTAATTAGGACAACTCTTCAGCCAGGTTGAAGAAGATAATTGGTGAGCAGAACTTTTTATAAATCATACCAAAAAAAACGATATTGTAGGTGCTTCAAATCTTCCTAAAGCTTGTGTGGTCATCCCTAATTATACCTTTTTGATCTATATGGCTACAACCCTAATGTGAAGCTGCTGCGAAGTGTGTGCTCTTGAAGTAGGTTAAGTTAGTGCTACGTGATGTGTGTTTGAGTCTTAAGAAGAAAATGTATATTTGTCCTCTGCTGCTCTGCGCTGTTGTTAATTAAAGCATCATTTCTGAATGTCATTTTCTCCCGAGGCAAAGCATAACAAAAATAATTGGTTGTCATACATGCTAATACTTCATTAATTTACCTGGCCCTCAGCATTCATGTAGTCCTACAATGCTCACTCCGTTCTATCCAGAGCTGCGTAATAACCTCATTATGTTACAAATAATTTAGTCAGTCGAGACAAACATGTTTTTATCACACAATTCAACAGCGCCTGGGCGTAGGTGCCATGTTATGTACGTGCTTAATATGTCCAAAAGGCACTGACTTGACAAGAAGGCTTGCCTATAGCATTTTTAGCTGTTAGTCCTTTTATTTAGTGATTTAACATGTTTGGTGCCAGTATTTTATATTATAACTAGACAGATTTCAGTTTCAGGTTTTTATTCCTCCCACATTATGCATGAAGTTGAAACAAAATGGTCAGTGTATGTGTGTTTTATACTTGTATATTTTTTTCTGATCAGCGACCTGTGGGTCATCTCCAACACTCTCGCCAGCTAAGGAAAAATCACAAGTTGTAGGCTTCATTATAACACCTCCTCTCCACTTGCCCTTAACCCACTGGGCCAATCACCTTTTGGTTTGATTTGGCACTGATGCGCAAAATGACTGGCCAAAAAATTGTGCCAGTTTCATTAGCTCTTGCTAAATGTGTTTTAGTGTGATTTGGGCCCTTCCAAATAGTATTTCAGGTGAACTGCAATGATGTGTAACCAGGGCCGGTTTTAAGCATAGGCCGGCTAGGCGGTCGCCTAGAGCGCCATGTGAAGAAGGAGCGCCGAAATGGCGCTCTCCGATGCGTAATTTTGCGATATGAAGTTTTTTTTATGAAGTCGCAATCAACAAAGCGTGGCGAAAGCGCTCCTCACGGCAAAGCGCCCCTCAGCCAATAGTAATATCGCTTCCAATTGTCTTAGGGAAGTCTGTGAACCAATAAACAGACAGTTCTGAGAAAGGGGGCGGGACGAGTGACAGCGTGCGATCTATTTTGAATTTGGAGACTCACTCGAGAGACAGAGAGGGCAAGCGCAAACAGCAGTGCTCTGCTGGATGGAGAATTGTTATGTTCTCATTAAACCACTCATTGCATGATGCAGGAGTTGCAGAGGGTGTTTTGGAACTATGTGATTTAATCAGCAACCGTTTGTGATTATGGAAAGCCTAATAGTTATGAGGTTACTATTTGGAATTAGAGAGAAAAAGAGCTTTGTTTTTGATCTGAGAAATCGCTAGTTAGCATGCTAACATTAGCCAAGTATGCCAAGCAATGAAATCCAGTAAAGTAGCTGTTAGTAGCCTACTCACTACTTACTAACACCCACCTGATAATACTTGCTTAGGTTGACAAGCAATGTAAAGTAAGACTGGTGGAATGTTTAAAACAATTTTAGCTGCCATATCTCCTTCCATCCACATGAATTACCTGCTTGTTGTAAGCTTAAAAAAAACATTGTTTCCAGACCAGAATGACATAGCCTACATGAATCATGTAACAGAACCATGCACAGCATGTTTTCATGCTGAGTGATGTAGTATTGCAGACAATTTGAGGCTACTATATTTTGTATATTATGAAATTCAATAGCGTGACAGCTCTTCTCCCTTTCTCTCACCCTGTCCCTGTCAGAACTCAAACTCGCCTAGGGCACCAAATAAGCCAGAACCGGCCCTGTGTGTAACTGTGGTTGGAGATATTGTTAATGGCTGGACCAGAGCAATGGCTGTGCTGTCGAAACTGGTGTGCGGAGGCCCTTACGGTCTTCTACTCACCCTAGACCAAGTATTCATACTGACCCTTCTTCAAGGACCAAATATGTGCTCCTGTTCAAGTTCAGCAGGCTTTCCACAATATTTCATCAAATAGTTGAAAGTGACCGTCAAGGTGAGATGTTTGTGTGTGGTTGTGCTTTCTAGTAAACTTGCAGGTGGTGACTGAACATTGTGGAGGTTGCGCAGCCAGCCATTTGTCGTCTTTTTTTTTTTTTTCGTTCTTTGCCTCCGTGCCCCAACAACATTGGCGGTCATTGTGAGCAGCATCAGTGTGGTGGAGCCACCCTGTGGGAAGGCTAGGGGGAAGGGTGTGGCCCGGCAGGCCGGCAGTGTAGCCAGCCATTCAGGCAGGAGCGGATCTTTGACTCGGCCTGTCTGACCGGGCAGCTCCCTGGAGGAGACGGGACGGGAGAGAGGTGTTGGTGGTGTTGGGTGGCGGGCGGTGCTGCCGGTAGTGGAGCCGGTTGAGTTCAGCTCGGCTCAGCGGAGCGAGTGAGACGTGCACACAGCGCTGTAGGTCCAGCTCCCGTGGCCAGCCCCATTGTCCTCCTGCCTGCTGCCCCGCCGCTAATTACCCATGGTGCTCCTCTCTCAGGAAGTGTCACAGTGTTCCGCTCAGCGCAGCGCCCCTCCTCACCGCAATGCACCGCGCTCTTGTTCTTGGCCACTGAGGCATTCTATGACGCACACATGCAGACGGACACACACACACACACACACACACACACACACACACACACACACACACACACACACACACACACACACACACACACACACACACACACACACACACACACACACACACACACACACACACAAAATCTTACACACTGGCACACACACACAGGCGAGCGCACACACACACACACACACACACACACACACAATCATACACAATCATACACACTGACATACACACACACACACAATCATACACACTGACACACACATGGCCCAGCACACACCTACACAATACCACAGGCGGGCACTCACGCAGGCATGCCCACACAATGCCCAAGCAACATTTTTCTTAAGGCAATTTGTCACATGGCGGAGGATTTGGAAATGAAAGAAGGTATTGAAGTAAATGTGGAGATTTGGCTACCCCACAGCTCGCCCCCCCCACACCCCCCATCCCCATTCTTCCTTTTTTCACCTTAATTACTAACGCAGTCAGCCACTCACTCACCTCAAACAATCCCGGCGCTCAAGGGTTTTTTTTTTGCAGAGTGCTGATATCCCTCCCTACCTTTCAAAACTTTTTTTCCCCGGCTCCCTAGCTCTCTCTGTGTGTGTGTGTGTGTGCCTGTAATCGTTTTAGGCGTTTTATTCCAGCCCCTCAAGCTATGCCTCATTTTGGTCTGTTCCAGCTGGAACCGGGGACACAAGCCTTTGTTGTTTTTCTTTTCTCCGTCACATCCGCCCTCCCTCCTCGTTTTATCCCACCACTACCTTGCAGTCGCCATATGTGAGACTCCGATGGAAACCAAACCAGTTCCATCGAAGTGCATTGTGAACACCGCCAACCGTCACCTGGGGTGGATGGTGGGGGGTGTATGGCCTGGGTTATGGTTTGGGCATCTAAAAGTCATTAGTGTGTTTCTCTCCCCAGTTGATGTCTAGGTTGGGCACTTGATGATGGTAAACACCTTCACAAATGCACAGACATTTCACACATACCCAGAAACACACACGTACATGTATACATGTGGATGTCAACACACACAGACACACACGCACACGCACACGCACACACACAGACACCTGACATCTCTGTGCCCATCCCAGAGCAGTCTGGCAGTCTGGGTGTGTTTTGACAGTAATCCAGCAAGCTGGAAATGGCTTTTGTGTTCTGCAGAGACTGTCATCCCTCTTCTCATCCCCCTTTCCTTCCTTCTCCTCTACCCTCTCTTCCCTCTCTCCTCTCTTTACCTCTCATTTCCCCTCTTCTCTCTCTCCCCTCTCATCCCTCTCACCTCCATTCACTTCTCCCTTCTTTCCTCTCTCCCCTCTCTTCCCTCTCATCCAATTTATACCTCCTTTCTTCCCTCTCATCTATCTCTTCACTCTCCACCCTTCTCTTCCCCCACCTCTTCTGTTTCTCCCCTCTTCTGTTTCTCCCCTGCCCCCTCTCATCCCTCTCTCTTCTCCTCACCTCTCCTGTCTCTCTTCCCTCTCATCCACCCTTCATCCCTCCTCGCGTCCCTCTCATCCCCCTTTCCCTTCTCCACTCTTCCTTCCTCTCTCTCCCCCTCTCTTCCCTTTCTCCTCTCCACCCCCTTCACCTCTGCGACTCCATTTCTCAATGACTTTGTTGCCGAAATGGAAAAGGGGGGAGGTGAGAAAAAAGAGACAGAAGACATGAAGACATGACAACACATTTTCTGCATGTCAAAGTCTCCTCACATTCCCCTCCCTTTGTGTTTCCAGATTTTTGTTTCTCCTCCTCCTCCCTTCAGATTCTGTCTCTTTTTTCCCCTTTTCTCAGCATTCTTGTCTGACATTGCAGATTGCTGTGAAGTAGAAAGGTCAGGAAAACTGTCTGATGAACTCGTGCTGGTGTAATGAAGGTCGTTGCTGTTTTTAGTTTGCATAAGTGTGTGGTGTGCTGTGTTTTGTGTGCGTTCCTTAAGGGGTTTTTAACTTGAATAAGAGACAGAAGGCCAGAAGGCACTGTTGGAAGAGCTGAAGAAGCACTTTTAGATTCTTCCAAACAGTTTTTTTTTGCCCATCTCTCGTCAGATTTGGCAGCCATGTTTACCAGGCGGTGCTCATCAATAAGTGCGTGTGTGTTTTGCGTGCGTGCCTGCGTGCGTGTGTGTGCGTGCGTGTGTGTGCGTGCGTGTGTGCGTGCGTGTTTGCGTGCGTGTGTGCGTGTTTGCGTGCGTGTTTGCGTGCGTGTGTGCGTGCGTGTTTGCGTGCGTGTTTGCGTGCGTGTTTGCGTGCGTGTTTGCGTGCGTGTTTGCGTGCGTGTTTGCGTGCGTGTTCGTTGTGCGTGTTCGTGTGTGTGTCTGTTTTTGTGTGTGTCTGTTTTTGTGTTTGTGTGTGTGTCTGTGTGTGCTTGCATACTGTGTTTGCGTGCACATGTGTGTGGGTGGTGGTTTTTCTGAGAGTGGGGGTAGTGTGTGTCTATTGATTGGGATGAAATTACACACACACACACACACACACACACACACACACACACACACACACACACACACACACACACACACACACACACACACATACACAAACACGCACAGAGAGAGAGAGCCCAGAGTCCAGTCTGGTCTTTTTGTCTGTCGTCTGCCACATGGACTCTGACTCACTCGGGTATTTCCTTGGATGCTAACACGGAAAACAGATTCCTCTCTTAACCATTTTAAGAAGGGAGGAATCCGTCTCTCCATGTATTCCCCTCCCCAAAGTCTTGTTTTTCTGGAAGTCTCGATTCAATCCTTAAGTGAAACCATTCACGGACAGCATTCATGCTGCACAGAAAAGCTTACAGTCTGAGTCTTCTGTGTCCTTACGTTGTATTCCAGCTTGTTTTCTGTCTCCCGTCTCCAGCTCTAACATGTGTGTCGGGTCACGACGCCGCTTAAAAAGACGACACTAAGAGCATGTGCAGCAATTTGGGCTCTCGCTGCTCTGGGCTTTTAACCTGCCATATGGTGGCACTTGATGACATTTAACTGTTGTTGAAATCAGAACCGGCCGGGGGAGGAAACCGGCAGGCATGTGCTGCTGTGATGTTAAATGCACTGCACACACATTCAACCTCTCTCTCTCTCTCTCTCTCTCTCTCTCTCTCTCTCTCTCTCTCTCTCTCTCTCTCTCTCTCTCTCTCTCTCTCTCTCTCTCTCTCTCTCTCTCACACTCTCTCTCATGCACACACGCACACTCACACACACAGACATGCTAAACACTCACACCTCACACATGTGCACGCACACGCAGACTTCTGCTAGTCTCAACACACAAATATTTTGCACACACACACACACACACACACACACACACACACACACACACACACACACACACACACACACACACACACACACACACACACACACACACACACACACACACACACACACACACACACACACACACACACACACACACTTCAGATGGTGGTGCATGTTTGTGACTGAAGGAGAGGGAAGGGGATGGATAGCGGTGGGAGGGACACCTGCTCTCAATCTTCTGATTGCTCATCATAAATTCCTGTGAGCTTAACATTTTTCAAACTGCACTGCCCCACCAACCTCCCTAGTCCTCCTCTACTTTACCACATCAACCCCTCGGGTTCCCACCCTGTGGCTGGGCCCAGGAAATAGTCATCTGAAGGGCTCCCTCCCTCCTCGCCCATGTATGCAATGTAACGAGAACCCAAGTCTGAGACCGGGACAACTGACCCCTTTGTACCCCCCCCCTGTTGCCTTCCCTGTTTCTGTAGTCCTTAAATCCTCCCACCCAGCACCTGAACACGAGTCCTGATGGGAATATGAGATAATGTACAAAAAATAGAGCCAGAAGAGCAGAGCCCTATAGAGCAGCTGCAGTTCGGGAGGGGACGAGGTGAGAGGGAGACAAGCCCTCGCTATTCACAAGCTGTCCATCGTAGCGTGCGTGCGTATGTGCGTACATGTCGGATATGAGGGACAGCTTGTGAATGCTGACTGCTTCTCCCCCTCACGTACATGCTTGCGCGCACACACGCGCGCGCATGCACGCACGCACGCACGTACGCACACAAACACACGCGTGCACACACAAAGATGGAAAGTTTCAATGTACACATGGCTTTTCCGTCCATTCTCACTTTTCCTGTGCGCCCCTGCTTTTGACAGCTTTCAAAAACAAACACAGGTTTCTTTTGTGGGTTTGCTTGCCCTTTCAGAGCTTAACTGTATTTAACCTGTATTGGGCCACCTTTATGTTCCCCGCCTTCCGCTTCCATTCCCCTTTGATTCTTTGTTTGCATTTATGGGCTTTTTCGGCCCGTACACGTTAGGTAATGTACATGCATACAGTGCAGTGCCTCCGGAGCTCCGCTGTGCGCCTTTTGAATTAAGCCCGGTGCCCTGTGCAGACACGCACAGCCAGGCTCCAGCCTTGCCCATCCCGCCCGCTCTGCTCTGCTCCGTCAATGGGCCTCTGTGTTGTTGTGGTGCTGGGATCCTCCCTATAGACAAACTTCCAGCCGTCCCCCTGTGTCAGGCTCCATTTGTCCTGGCAGAGATTGTGTGTGTGTGTGTGTGTGTGTGTGTGTGTGTGTGTGTGTGTGTGTGTGTGTGTGTGTGTGTGTGTGTGTGTGTGTGTGTGTGTGTGTGTGTGTGTGTGTGTGTGTGTGTGTGTGCGTGCGTGCGTGCGTGCGTGCGTGCGTGCGTGCGTGCGTGCGTGCGTGCGTGCGTGCGTGCGTGCGTGCGTGCGTGCGTGCGTGCGTGCGTGCGTGCGTGCGTGCGTGCGTGCGTGCGTGCGTGCGTGCGTGCGTGCGTGCGTGCGTGCGTGCGTGCGTGCGTGCGTGCGTGCGCGTGTGTGTGTGTGTGTGTGTGTGTGTGTGTGTGATGGAAAGGGAGCAAATTTGTGTGTGGAGGAGAGAAAGTTTGTGTGTGTACGGAATGCAGGCTTTATAAATGGCACACAAAAGTCTCCAAACGAGCTAGAGTTCGTTAAGGGACCAGGCTCCTGCTGGAACTCTGTGTGAATGGAAGGTATGGAGGAGACCCACACAGAGCCCGAACATATGCCCCCTTGAACTCTCCCTTAGTCACTTCAAAAGAAAAAAAATCACATCTCTTGTGCGTCTGTCTGGCAGGATTAAACAATTCGCAAGTCATTTTCACTTTAAAAGACAAAGGCAAATGAAAGCCAAGTGAGAAGTAATGATTTTTTTCTGTGCCTCTTGTGTTGGAGTGTGAGAGGGGTGCAGATTGAGGGGGAGAGGGGGATTGTTTCTCTCTTTTTTTCTGGGAATTTGGCGCATTATCACAACATGCAGAGTTTATGGCTGTGTTTGCTCCCCTCCCTCACTCCGATCCTGCTGTGGCTCACAGTTTATCAGGCCCCTTCGTGAAGGACACTCTTTCGAGGTGAAAGACTTTGGCAAGCTTTTGCCTGCTCTTGCTAAAAAAAAATCTTTCTTTTTCCAAGGTCGTTTACCTCCAGTGTAGAAGCAGCACATGGCACACACACACACACCCAGACGTGCCCACACACCAACAGTCATTGACACTCCACTCCCGCACGCACACTCACACACACACACACAAGCACAAATGAGGGCACACAAGCGTTCCCGCACACACACAAACACACATACACATACTAGAGTGCACACACCCACACACAATAGAGCACACACAAATACAAACGAGATCACACACACACTTTCTGCCCCACTGCTGCTTGCGTGTGTAACTAGGCTGAAAGACAAGGAATGTGCTGCACTGTATGAAACAACTTTATCATCCCTCGTGTGAAGCTGTAAAGGGCGCAAAGCAGAAGACGACTCTTCCCTCCCTGTGAGCCCGTGCAAGGAGGAGGCACAGTTGTTGTTGTGTGTGCCGCAGTCATTTGTATACGTGCCCAAGTGGATCCTGGTGGTATTTTGTTAATGAAACGCCTGGCTATTTACTACACAGGGCACAGCTGTAGCTGTAACCCCACGATTGCTGACACTGCTCATGGAGGGGGGGCGTATAGTTTGATAGTTGGGGGGGTAGTGGGCGGTTGGAGAGCAAAAAGTGTTTGTGTAGTGCTTGTGTGCATGCGTTGGTATGCATATGTGTGTGAGAGAGGGAGAGAATGAGAGAGAGAGATGGAGAGAGAGAGCTGGGGGATAGAGAGAGAGAGCTGGGGGTCCCACCCACACACACACAAACCATGACTGAGGGTCTATCTGCTGTTACATCTCATATATCCTTTTGTTTTGAGCTTTCGACCAAAGCGTGTAGTGTTTCCCCACGCTACTGACAAGTCACGATAGACTGAAAACAACAAAAACAGCCAGAAACCCAGCAATCCATAAAACAATGTCTCTGATGATGGCAGCTCTATCACTGTAAAGATGGGAAAACAATACCATCAGGGTCCCCAGATGAAAACAATACGCACAGTGAAGATCTAAATCAGGTTTCAACACGAAAACAAAGGCGGATGGAATGTCTTGTCTCCACGTGAAAGAAACCATGTAGTCTAGGATCTTGGTGCAATGCACTTGCAGTAGCGTTTTACCTCTGCCAAGGAGGTAATGTTTTCGGTCGGGTTGGTTTGTTTGTCAGCAGGATAACTCAAAAAGTCAGGCACAGATTTTTTAGAAATTTTGTCGAGTTGTTGGAAATGTCAAACCAGTGATTACATTTTGGTGTTAATTTTTCTTTTCTTTTTCGAGAATACATTTTTTTAACCTTTCCTCTCTATGTCTCTCCTTTCTCCCTTTCTTTTCTTTTTTTTAGGTCAGTGGGACTTGTTGGAACGCATGTCTCGGTTATGAATCTTGGGAGGAGCTGCACGTCCCCGCAGCAGGTTCACATCCATAGCCTGGGGGAGCCCGACAGCCACCGGACCAGCCTCCTCGTCCACCCCTTCCTCCTCCTCGTCCTCCCCTTCCTCCTCCTCCTCAGCGCGGGGCGGGTTGGACGTAAGGAGGACAGTCGACCTCTGCAGGTGGTCTGGTGAATTTCCTTAAAACATTTTTTTTTGACCACCATCACCCTTGCCTGAGGGTATAGTGACTGAGAACTAGACGGGGTGGTTATCCATGATGTCACCTCCTCTGGTGGTCAGGTGAAGAACAGAGTTCTGTTTTCTCACCACCACCCTCTCCAAGCCGCACCACCCAGCGGCCGAAAACATAAAAGGGCCGTTATCATCATCATAATCATCATCATCGCCATCATCATCGCCGCATCCCCCAAATGATGTCCCCTGCCCGCCCCGTCCCCCCGACGACGCTCTGCCATGGTGACATGAGACCCTGCGACGACGACGCCAAGAAGCCCGAAATCAAGCCTCCCCTCTGGTCTTCATCCCCCGAGGCCACAACAGCAGCAGCATCAGTAGTAGTATTAGCAGCCTCAGCAGCAGCAGAGCGTGTTGGTGCTTGGGTAGTAGCCGGCCAGTGGTCGGCGTGAGCATCCACTCAGAGGTGGTGACTGTGTGTGACTCGCGGGAGGAGTGATGCTGCTGGCGTGCAGCCGGGTGCGGCGGCTCTACCGTCAGCTCACGCTGCAGACCAGCCTCCTCCTCCTCTTCCTCTTCTGCATGGTCAGCGTGCTGGTCTCCGCCTACTTCCTCTACGGCGTCAAGCGGGAGCTGGAGCCGGCGGGCAATGGAGCAGCCGGTAGCGGCGGGCCTGGTGGTATCGGAGGTCCAGGAGGAGGGGGCCCACTGCTGGGGGACGACCCAGAGCAGGGCACGGCCGACTGGGATGACCTGCGAGCCGCCACGCCCTCCGCGCCTTCCAGGAACGCCCTGCCCGCCCGCACCGCGAAACCCGCGGACACGTCGCGGACCGACCCCGTGGTGCTGGTGTTCGTGGAGAGCCTCTACTCGCAGCTGGGCCAGGAGATCGTGGCCATCCTGGAGTCGGCGCGCTTCCGCTACCAGACGGAGATCGCGCCGGGCAAGGGGGACATGCCCACGCTGACGGACAAGAACCGGGGCCGCTTCGCGCTGGTGATCTACGAGAACATCCTGAAGTACGTCAACCTGGACGCCTGGAACCGCGAGCTGCTGGACAAGTACTGCGTGGAGTACGGCGTGGGAATCATCGGCTTTTTCAAGGTGGGTGGAGAACAATTACTCTTACTGTTAGTAGATCCTTACACATAGAAACGAATGACCAAATGGAAGCGAAAGTATTCCGAAGTGTTCGGTTCTGACAGTCCAATCCTAGGCCGCAGCGGCAAATCAAATTGAAACTTTTGTGTTGTGGATTTGATTGGCCGCCAGCCACTATTGCGTCACAAATTTGCCTTGCATGTGTCCCGCCTGTTACTGGTTGTATATTGAATCCTGGTCCATCAACGTCTCTGAGTTTCAAATCTCTCCCTTCAAGAGGTGAAACGAGTCCATACAGAAAAACACAACACACTGTGCACAAAGAGACTTTCAGGTGAAATGTCAAGATGAACCTAAAAAAAAAAGCCCTGCACAAATCCTCATTCTTTTTGAAAAATATTTATTTAGGTGGGGACTTTTAACTGTTATTTTGACAGGACAGTAAAAGAGGGAGACAGGAAATGAGTGGGAGAGAGAGACTGCATAGGACTGGCAAATGACCCAGGCTGGACTCGAACCTGGGTCCCCATGGGCACGCAATCCCATTCATGGTCGGGCCTCGCCACACACAAATCCTCATTCTTCACCTCATGTTCAAGCACAATAGCTGTTACTTTATACTAATTAACTTTCGACTTACTCACTTTATCATATGCTTTACGTAAAGCCAATATTCCTCTTTTTCTGAACCCTGTATTTTATAGATAATCTAATTTCTTTTAAAGGATATACTTCCCGTACATTCTGTATGTATTCTGAGTGGTGAATGCATTTAAATCAATATTTATATGCAGTAGAGTATGATATCTCATAAAATAATTCTAATAGACAATTGTACTGGAAAACCTTTTCGGCTGGCACGCCTAATAACTTCGATTAAAGTATTGTGGGAAATGGATGCATGACCATATTGAAACAGTCAGATGCATTAACCATGGAAATGACTCTTTGGTGGGTGTGTGCGCTGTTAAACAAGCCGTCTCCAATATAGCCTATCCCACGGACCTGGGTTTGAATACAACCACAGTCATCTCCCGATCCCACCCTGTATCTCTCCCCAACTCATTTCCTGTCTGCCTTCCCACTGTCCACATTTAAAAAAAACTAGATTAGGGCCAGCTAATTACTCAGAGGGATTAGAACATTAGGAAGTACCGTGGATTACAACACAATATCAAGACGATCGGACAAACACATTCAAGATTAGCTCCATTTTTTAGCTTGATGAAAACATTGCGTAGCAGCACAGTGAATGCACAAGCAACCGCACCGCCCATATTGAGACCATCAGACACATCAACAATGAGCAGCACCGGAGGCTGATGCAAGTTTCTCAGAGTTTGATGAAACCAACCGCACGTTTACTGTTATGTGCTGTGGTCCTCATCGCTATCCAAGAAATGCATTTGCGAACAAACACTAATTGTCTTTGTGTTTGTGCTGTCCATTACGGGCATGGGTAATGATCGTGATAATGATTATGATGACTACTATGATGATGACAACACACCACCGCCATCCGTATGGGAGCAGTCTTGCCTTTGTCACCTCTGATTGTGTTCTGTGACAGAACCTCCCTACTGACCTCGGTGACCTCTGTGCTGGATGATTAATCAGGGCAATCTCTTCGCTTCCTGTTTGCTGGGTTTTTTTCACCCCATTGTTTGATGTTTCCCTGCTAACCCCCCAAAAAAACTCACTCCCTGACAACATCGATCGCACACGTAGGTGAGCACAGCACACATGCTGCACTCACTCCCATGCAGACAAATGAACAGCACGGCAGTGACGGCACCTGTGTACATGCAAGCACGCACGCACACACACACGGCACAAATTCGTACACACACACACACACACACACACACACACGCACACACACACTCATTTGCCCCCCTCCTTGTTGCCCTGCTTTTGGCTCCGGCTGCTGCGGCGGGTGTTTGTAATCAGCTAAAGCCTCTCTCCTCCTGGCCGGGTAGTCGGGGTCATGAGCGCTCCTATGGCCCCGGGGGTCAGCTCAGGACAGGACAGGCCTGTTTCAAATCAGCCCTGCGTGACTCGGCCAGAGAGGTATGATAACCACTGGTAGCTCTGGCAGCTCAGAAGCAGGGGGGTTGCGTATAGGTGGAGTGTGTGTGTGTCTTAAGGGGGTGGGAGAGTGTGTGTGTGGGTTTGTGTGCACGTGTGTATGTGTCTGTGTGCGTGTGCGTGTTCGTTTGCGAGTGTCTGTCTGTGTGTAAGTACACATTGGGGTGAATTGTATGTGTGCTTAAGGGGGGTCAGTAGGGGGTGCGTGTGTGTGTGCGCTTGTGCACTTGTGTACGTGTGTACGTGTGTGTGTGTGTGTGTATGTGAGTGCACACATGTGCGTTTGGAGGGGTACTGCAACATCTCTGATGAGGAGAAGAGCTTGTGCTTTTGTTGCTGGCCAGCTGTTAGCCAAAGGCTCTGGGTAGAACTCAGCACCTGCTGCACATTCCACAGTGGAAAAAATTAGCCTTTCGTTTGGATTCGTAACGATACCTGAGATACGCTTTCATCCTTCCGTTTTTGGGTATTTGTTATCCAAAATATTATGCAGTGTTTGTTTAACCCTAGATTTGCAGTTTAGGAAAAATATATTTGTGTTACTTAAAAAAAATCTACGTGACTCAATTACGGCATTGCTATCGCCCCAGGTGCTAAGCGGGTGTGTGTAAGTCATAGAGGTAGAAAATAACACTAGAGAGGACACAGCAATTTGCGACAGCACTGGGAAATGGCAGCTGGAGCTTCCCAACTTCCGTAGGTAGTGTAGGTAACTTCAGGCAATGCAAGTCAATGGAGAACACGCCCACCCCTGTCAAGAAATTAACTAAAACTGTGTAAATATGAAGTAACACTTTAATCAAAGACCAGATTTGAAATGTCAGGCTAAATATCTACTTAAATCATATGAGTCGATAAAATACATTTAAAAATCAAATAATATCTTTTATGAACATAGTTAGCAACACACTTCAACTATTGTCCTTGTATAGTGTATTGATGGACATTTTCACATGATTAAGCCATTTTTGACAGAGGTGAGGCTCTTTCTCCGTTAATTTCCATTTCTCTGATCTACCTACAGATAATGGCCGCTACAGATTGCCGTAAAAAGGGGGGCGGGGTCCTCTCTAGTGTTATTTTCTACCTCTATGGTGTAAGTGCTTAGCCTTAATGACTTGGCCTAACTAACACAGCGATTAGGGGGTGAAGATGTGATTTCAGGCAACTTTGCGGAAGCCCTCAGGAGACATGAAGTTCTCGTCACCTCTTGCTCACTTTCTCTCTCTCTCTCTCTCTCTCTCTCTCTCTCTCTCTCTCTCTCTCTCTCTCTCTCTCTCTCTCTCTCTCTTTCATTCTGTCTTTCTT